>NC_141767.1:65690304-65991511 GCF_051362555.1 Lingula anatina | reverse complement strand
ACTTTTAATTAGACCTGTTACCTGTGAAACAGATTTTTCACTAAACACACATCTTATAACCATTTTTGGGTGATTTTCAAACTGAAACAACTGGTCTTTTCTTCATTATAAATAAATGCAAGGGAATTTTTAATGATCCTTAAATAATTAATCCAGTCAGATAATAGCATTATATGTCATATGTATCTTATCACAAAGCAAACAAATGAAAATAGGACAAACACACAGTTAAGTCCAAGAATTTATACCAAACTATAAATTGTTTAACAAAAACGGCTTCATTCCAATATTAGAATTAACAGGAAAGCCACATAAACCAAGAGTGTAAAAGAGATTTAGAAGCCTTGAGGTGACTGCAGAGAATATGTATACCTTTAATAAGACAATCATTTGTCAGTGAAACCAAGAGTGCATTCTTTGAAGCAGAATCATTAAAAAATGAAATGTCAGGGCTCATAGCTCCTAGGAGGATATAAATTACAATTCAGTAGTGTTAAGGGTTGTTCTAGGAAAACAGAATGGCTTGATCTAGCCAGTAGTTAACAAAAGGGATAGGCCATTTTGCCACTTGGAATGCCGCTTACAACTTGCCCAAGGGGACTATCCAACTCACAGCAACTTGGCTGAATACAGGGAGCAAATTAAGCTACTTTAGCATCAAAGTCTGGTGCTAAACAAAATTTGCTATATAATTACTAGTTCTAACCAAATGAGTCATTTCCATATTTTTCCAACATACTGAAGCTGCTATAGGGACGATAGATCATAAAGGCTTTATTTCTCATTATGGATAATGAATTAAATGTCAATAATCAAACTAAGCTGTAATAGGTATGATATACAGAAACTGGATTCAGGGAGGGGGAGGGAGCAAACTTAACATTTGTGCTGATTTCAATGCACATCCTTTACATTATATTAAAAGGAAAAAAACCCAAACTGATTAAGATTTATGGACAGTGACCTAAGTACTTCATCATTAACTTGTTTTATTCACAGAACCAGGATGCTTAAAACTTTCTCCTTCCCACCATATATAACAGCGTATCAGCAAGCGAAAAACATGACTGAAAAAACTGCTGTCTTGTTCACAACTAGTCTAACTTAAACCAGAGGTGGTCTGGTGCCACTTGCCTACAAAGATTGCTTGAAACAAGTTCTACCACACCATGATCTCTTTGTAATATGGCCACCTGATGATGTCACTGAGACTGTTCCCAGTGTTAAGCAGCCTCGCTGAGAACAGGTTCTGACAAGCAAGGTGAGAAACAGCCACAGCAGGAAAAAAGTCTTATCAACATTCAGACTCCATCCTAGTTTAATTCAATACTTTGCACCTTGCCTGTGTCCTCAATTTAAGTTAAAACCCACACCTTTTCTATTCTTCTGCGTCAGTCTGCATTGCCAGTAGTCTGGAAATACATGTACGCTGTGGGCTCATGTGTGATTAGGGGACAGAAAGCCTCATCACTGGGTGGAAACACAGCCCAGGGGGTTTATCCAAGTAATCTGCTCAACTCCACTACAAACTAGTGGTCTGCCATATTTACCAAGATAGAACAGATATTACATAACTCAGGTAGGAAAGCTATCTAAACCAACTGTTGTATTAGACTCTTCCCTTTAAGAACACAGACCTTGTTTGTATGCTTCTCCCTTTACCCAGGCTGGTTGCAAATAAAATATTCAGGAGTCCAGGGATTTTAACTTTAGTTTCTGGTATTAGGTTAAAAGAGACGTCCATCTCACCTGATTTTTTGCTATCAATAAAAGAAAGAAAACTGTCCAATGACTAAAAAAGAGGCTGTACATCAGTTACAACAGTTTTAGCAAACAAACTTAACTTGTTGAGTTCTACTGTTCACAAGTTTATGATTACACATAAAATAGATAATGTGCATAATGAAAAAATATATTGGGGATTGCAAGCGCCGAGAAATGGAAGATGGGGGGGGGGGGGGGGCACAACCAACTTTCTTGGTTCCAACTACTGCTTTGTGTTAAACAATCAATTCAGATGGGTTTTAGTTTTAATAATGTTACTGAACAAACATACACATTTTAGAACAAGATGATAATTAATAACAAATTGGTTTTTTTTCATTATCAGAGAGCAGGCATCAGGAAAGCCTCCCCATCAAGATGACATTTATTCCACATTTTTCAAAGGCAGATGCATGCAGTTTCCAGCACAAACCAAAAGAGCATTTTGATACTTCCTGGTATTCTGTATATCATATTAATTTTCATGATCGGCTAAATCAAGACAGATTTGAGCAGTCAATCTGTGAGGAGTTATCAATTACACTTTATACATCTCCACATGTTTAACACTTAAAATCAAATATGTTTTTCAACAGAATTGAAATGTGTCTTCTTTATTTCAATAAAAACATTATGACGAACAAGTTCTGATGAGCAAGCAAACGCCTCCTGTAATTACAGCAATGTGCTGAACTCTTCTGACCTATGAACAAGAAATAGATTAAAACCGTTACAGGAAAGAGAAATACAGATATTTTATTGATGAGACATAAATGATCTGGCTTTCCTATCCTCTTCCGATTTCACAGATAATCATTTGGTTGGTGAAGTTCATTTTTATTTATGTGGTGACTTGTGTTAATTCCTGTGTGAAAGTCTGGGATTAAAACAGAAGCAGATCATTAGTCAGTATAATGGACAAGTAAGACAAAACTAAGTATTCTTTCATTAGTTTAGGAAAAAGTCAGAATACTTAGATAGGATGAGGTGGTATCAAGAAGAAAAAAACACAACTCTCTCTTTTTATAGCTCCCATTAAGTATAAAGAGCTCTCACACAAAATGAAGAAAAACATTTACATGTTTTCATCACTGAAATTATTTGTCAGTGATACATTTACAACCAATTTTGTAAGTATTGTTTCTTAAATTACACTAAAAGAAAAGAAAAATAAGGTACATATCTCTGGGATGTTAGGTGGTATCTAGCATCAGTTTAGTTGTACTCAGGAAATACCCTTATTTAAATAACTATATGAAAATTGAATAGATATCAATGTCAAAATGGACACTTGACATTTTAATAAATAAAAATCCCATCAAACTTGTCAACAAGCAAACAAGGTGACAACAGGTGCACATCTTTCTGCCAGTGAAGTCATACGTGAAAACCACGCAGTAAGAAATATTACAATAATTGCATTGAAAAAAAAAATAAAAGTTTTGCATTGATTGTCAATTCACAGCAGAAGATGTTGCTTAGATCAGCAGTTTATATGTGCCATTGCTGCCTAAAATGAAGCTAATTTGTCAAAAGGATGCAGCAAGACATCATCATTAGTAACTTGATGTGCAACGCTTTTTGATTTTCATTTCATGTTCAGCTAACTTGGTGGTTTTGACAGAGAAATTATCGCTTAAAGCCAGCAGAGAAAAGATCTCTAAAAACATATTCCAGTGTGACTTAGGAACTAATATAAAATGCACTTAGCAGGCTATAAACAACTCCATCCCAATTTGGCCAGTAATTTTGGCAAGTCTTGTTCAGCTCTTGATAAAATAATAAAATCTGTGAAGTGCTACAAATCCAAGTTATAAACTATTAGAAATACAGAGTCCAGGTGGCAGTAGACTACAAACCATGCCCTGAACTGCTGTGCTGATAGCTTGCTTTTTGCTAACCAACTGTTCTTACTCCAGCTGAATTTTAATGCCGTCCCTCCACATACCCGCCAGGTGGAACATCAAATTTGCAGTCTCATTTTACCCTAAGGAGAAATGGTCATTGTCAAATAATTAACCTGGCCCGCAGTGAACAACCTTGATTAGTTTGCAATTAAATGTTGTTCTCTTCTCTTCCTGAGTTGGGCAATCGAGGGTAGCCTGCAAATCTTGCACCTACTGTTTAACCTTGGCATTTGGAGAAACACATCTGTACAATTGCAGCATTTTAAACATTTCATTGTTTTGAAAATATATATGTCTAAAACTTTTGATGAAATATAAATTTTTCACAGATGCGTATACTGATTTTGTCGCTAGTTATTGATGGTGTATTACCACAGTAATAAAGATGTTGCACAGTTTGGATTTTCCGGTTTTGTAATATTATGTCAGACCACTGACATTCTTTATGAGATACTTTTCTTTTTGGTGTATATGTTATTTCAATATATTGTCATTATTTTACATATATACATTTTTTTTTCATTGCATAGTTGAGAAAAGGACATTTTTGACTTAATGGGTACTGCAAACTTATTTCTTAGTCAAATTCAAATTTTGGTATCCAGATTTAAAAAAAAAAGAAGCTTCTAATATTCTATTTTTTATTTTTTGATTAAACACAGCTGAAAAAGATCAACATTGTTCTTTTTATAGAAAATGGTCAAATCAACAGCACTCCATCCATGCTGAGCCAACACACCTGCTTAAAACTCCAACCTCATCTGTATGGAGAACAGAAGGGTCTGGCTGTTTGATAAATCATTAAAATTCACCCCAAACGACCACCACACAAAGCTGACGGAGTAGCCAGGGGGACTACAAATTAAATTAATGCCATTTAATCATTATCGAGTTTACCAAATTCTACTACATGGAGCAGAGGTCAGGGTGTGACTGATACAATTAGCAGAGTACACTTGTCAGGGTGATCTGCTGCACAACAGACTGGCCTTGGTGTGTGAGTGAGTGTGTTTGTGTGCCAGACAAGCTGGGGAGGAGGGACACAGTGACTATATCCCCTCTGTCATACTGACAGCAGCCTACACCTGATGGTTCCTGGGATATTGCTATTACTTGGCCTATCAATCACCTAGATAATGTAAGTACAACACTAATCCTTAATGGATGATTATAATCTGTCAAAGAATTTTGCTGTGATATAGATGCAAGCATTACAGTTCAAAGTTGTGCATCAAAAACAGCAATTAAAAAAATCATTTGAGATGAACAGGATTTCTACCTTGATTAAAACGCATAAAAAACAGGCAAGAAACTGTTAACATTTCGTAGAAGTACATAAAATCATACATGCAAATCTTGCCTATTCCTTTTATCTGTCACCTTGCTTTGCACTTCTGGACATCTCTTGAGGGTTGAAAACCGTTGACATTGCTAGGTCAGTGACAGTTCATAGCTGGGCTACATGACAGAAGTCCTCATGGCTCAAGCCCCAAGAAAAGACCACATAAACTTTAAAAAAATTACTAAGCCGATGTGAAATGTATCTCTCTCCAGGTTATGACATTGCTAAAATTAAGCCTTATCTGCAAATGAAATTATTATATGTACATACTTTCATATGGATAAATTTTTGTAAGTAAATTATATAAAACTACAATTTCAGAAGTGGAAAGTAAAATATCATGACAAGGGCTTTCGTACAAATTTCTTTATGTGAGACAATTACAACAATAAATGGTGGTATCCTGTCTACTAATGTATGCATATTATGTTAAATACGGTTATTATGTATATATGTACAAAAAGAAAAGGGCACCCACCCTTATGAGAATTTCAAACATAATTAAGAAAGTGTTTTTGGCCTGGTTAACATTAATTTTTCATAAACAGTTACAAATGAGGTAATACCAGATAGCTTCAAACATCATCAAAATTTTATAACATATGTTCGAAGATGCCACAGACCAACTTGTTAAAAATATTGATATGGTATCGAACTATCACCAGAAATAATGGAGCAACCTTTGATAAGCTATAATGTAAGTAAAATCATCTTTCTGAAACCTTTTAATAATCTGTAAACTGACTGTCCTGAGGGTATATTTTGGGAAATGACCCTGTGACTTCAGTTTAAGTAAACTGTATGTAAGGTGAGAGGGAGACAGCAAGTCGCCCATTGGTGTTGGCCCGAGTCAACTAAAAAGCAGAATGCACTCTCAGTTTTTTAAACAAACTAAGTTTTGACTGAGTCAAGGAAGAGGAAGTGGCCTGGGGGGTGGTCTAGACTTGTGACCCATTCTGAAGCCATTAGACTGGAGGATAGTCGACCATCACATGAACTTTATGCCATTACATTCATAAAGGATTTGTATTATATCAATGAAAAGTTTATTCATGAGGCCAGCCACTCATCATAAAGTGACTGCAAAAAAGTTATTTCTCCTCAAATTCTGTTTTATAAATGTTAATTCATTTCTTCTATAATGAGAGCAGGTTCTATGAACACTTTCTTTTCAATAATCGAAATGATGTAAGAATTTTGTTTATCTCCAACTCTCTTAGAAGTTTTTTACAATTTGATCAATATGCTGAAATGTGTTTTGAGAACATTCCTTCCCAGTGGAGAGGTTAATGAAATAACTTTGAAACTGCCCCTGACATTTGTCAACATATGCCTAATGAAGATGACCATGGCCAATAATTGTTTTATTGCACAATCAATACTGGACATTTATTTGATGATTACTTAATAATGGGGCTCATTTGCTGGCCACTAGCTATCTACATTGTTATTCTATTGGCACTGAAATTAATTGGAACACTGGCACACATATTGATATTGCTAAATATTGGTACAAGTACTTGATATATTAGGCCACCACTATTAGACTTCAAATTCCATATATATATATGCAAATCTATTTGTTGATTTCATCACATATAGATAGTTAGTAAAGTATCCGCTTATACATCTGGTGAACAAAAAGTTTTGACTATTGACAGAGAAAGGAATCAAGATAAGTAAGAGATTTTAAAATCACTAAATGATACATAATTTAAAACCAAGTTGTTGTTCTTAATGAAATTTTGCTCTTGAGAGTAAATTTATTTTTCTGTCACTCCAACTGTTCACATGGAGACTTTTTTTAAATAGATAAGTAAGAGATTTTAAAATCACTATATGATACATTTAAAACCAAGTTGTTGTTCTTAATGAAATTTTACTCTTGAGAGTAAATTTATTTTTCTGTCACTCCAACTGTTCACATGGAGACTTTTTTGTGTTAATTTGTAAATCATGCATTCCTAAACATCTCTGACATAAAAAGTGACGTTTTTATTTCAATCCCAACACACACCTGCATCATACCCCTTATTAACACCATAGTGCAGACAAGTGTTAATTAGATCAAGAGCTCCCTGGCTGCAATGAGCCCTTATTACTTCTTATCACAGAGCTCCTGTTGCTTTCTCTTACATAAAAAGTGACAGGATTTCCTGGAAATTCTATTGTCCTGCTGATAATGTAGCTGTCACAGGGGCAGGGTCATGCATAGTCCAACTCTTTTTTTGTTATTTCAGGTGTTTTTGAAGAAATCAACCTGAGAATTTAATCCCTGTGTATCAAATAACCATTTACAATGAAAAGCTTCTTGAATAGGAGATCAAGTCCTATTGATATTTCATATCTGCCATGTGGTGCTGACAAGATTGAAACAAGAGGGTGTCAATCTCTGCGGTCATCGAAGAATAAAACTCATGTACATTAACTATTGGAGATCATCCAATCAATTATCCATACCTTTTCTTTTCTCAGTCTTCCAGCCCAATTTTATTGAATAGCATTTCACTTTAGTCATAATACTTTACTTCGACTTAATATCTCACTCCAGGGGATATTAAAAATTGATTGATGAAAAAAGAAACACAACTGCACTTAATCTATCTGCAATTCAACTTGATTGAAAAAAATATATAAAACCATAAATGCTCCGGTTTCTGTCTTTCAATTTCATTACATTTGTTTCATAGGCTTGCTTCAACCAACAGCATAATTTTCCTCTAAATATGTTATGCCCTCATTTCAAATTTTAAAATTCAGTTAATTTATGATATCCCACAGTGACAAGATCATGAAAATACCATCATTATTTTTTCAATCATATTCCACATGCTGGCACACTAATGTATATAACACATTTTATATAGAGCAACCCAGTTATAATTGGTTTTATCATTAACATCTAGAATTTGACAAAATTCACACGTATATTTTTAGTGTTTTTACCATATGCCCTTTAAAACAATGGCCAGTCTTCATATAAACGCCTGATGATGAAAAGATCAAAATAATGAAAAGCAAAAGCCACTAGAGGAATCAATTAGTCTATCAAAAACACCATTAAAAGACTAGAATTTGTGCACATAATTATGAATAAATATCCTATTCCTTTGATGGCTTCCTTTCTTGTAAATTTTCTGACCGTCCAATTGTAAAGTAAAAATTCATCAAGACAACTTCGTCTTACTTTGATCTCCATCCACACAGAGTAGCCAATTAATCTTTGTAGTCAATGTTTTAATGCTTCTGGGCTTAAGGCTTTCTTTCAAAACCTGTAAAATTATTGATCCATCCTTGACACGAAACATACACACAAACATTTAAGCTTTATGAAGTACATGCAATCAACGGTTTGAAAATATTAATATAGAAAAATGGCAGCCAGAAGTTGGGCTGTTCTTAGCACATACCTCAGAATTAGTTTGGGGAAGTTTATGCATGCAAAATTGTATCAAAACTCCATAAAGTCTATTTTATATGCAGATCCCATCACATCTGCATGCCATTACTTCAATTTCTGGGTCATTCCAAATAATCAAAAGAAAAATTATGGTTTGTTGACAACACCGGAAATCTCAGTCATTATTCCATTGTAATGTCAGAAGATGAATCATTGGCAATATATTGAACTGAACATTAAAATGCACCAACCTAGGGCAGTAAAAAAAAGAATCAGTATTTTTATTTGTTCACTTTGAGTTCACAAGCATTTAGCACTGTTAACAGTTAAAAAAGATTATCATTCCAGAATAACAATTCCTTCTGACAGCCTCAGGCTTATTTGTTACATGCAAAATTATTTCAAACATATTTACCAGATCCTAAAAAGTCTCCTTTTAAAAAGAATTAAAACAATTGTTGCATAAACCATAATGATTACAAAAAGAAAAAATCTAAAAATCAGACAATGATCCAAAATAATCATTAAAGATGCATGTGGAGGCAATTTTTTTGCCACAAAAGCCGACCGAATGCCACCATGTACTTTTAAATAGTATAACTCAGAGAAATGACAAATCACATCATTCATATTCCTTGAAAAAAGATATTTGAACTAATTTTTCTGCTTGCTTTTTCATGCTGTGTGTAAATGGGGCAGATAAGTAGATCAGAAATTTGAAGAAGGTGCAGTTTAAAGCTCTTTTCTGGATGATCAGGTGATAAATTCCATTTATCCCTTAGCATGTCAATGTTATTTGAGTTGTATAAGAAATTAATAAAAGCGGTTGATATGTGTTACTGGGAATCCACACTCCACTGACACTTGGTTCAATCTATTGCACCTTTAAAAAGTCCAAGAGCAAGGTGCTCCAGTGGGGTACTGTTTTCAGAAGGTAGGCTTCACATCCCCTAAAGGATAAACATTATCATTTAAAGGCTACTAGAGTTTCGAATTAGAAATGTTTTTTGTCCCTCTTCTTTCACACAAATTTTGAAGGGTGTTTTGTATAGAAAGCCACTTGACAAGCAGTATTTTAGGTTAAAATCAAAAATGAAAAAAATGTGCAAATGTTGTGATTGTGGTTTCCACACAAAAATGGATCAAATAAACCTGATGATCAGAAGTCACATAAATCCATTATGAACAGTGGTCAAATATACAGTGATGAGCAGAAGTCACATTTAAGTAATGAGCAGAGGTCACATATTAGTGATTAACAGAGGTCACATTTAAGTAATGAACAGAGGTCACATATTGGTGATTAACAGAGGTCACATATAAGTGATAAGCAGAGGTTACCTCTAACAGAGGTCACATATACCAAAGGTCACATATAACAGTTATGAGTAGATGCATATCACAACAGCAGGAATAGTTGTAAATAACAGTAATTAGTATATGGAAGTTGTCAATTTTATCAATTTAGTCCATTAAGAGAATCAGCATGTTATAAACACCACTGATGATGTAATTCTAAAGGTAACGCTGTATTAGTCACAAAGCTTTTATCTTTATCTGCATTTTACAAACCTTTGTAGCATTTATTGTTGCATTTCAATGAATACAATTCTGCAACTAAATCCCTAGACGTTTAGTTTCCACTTAATTGAAAGGTTAAATTCATAATTGGAGACAGACTTTCAGAAGTCAGGTATAATATTGACATTTGGATCAAATGTCAATAATAAAATGCAAACACCAAAGACTGGTCAATTCTATTTTATAAAACAGGTTTAGTGTGAGCTGGACTAAAATTAAATTATTTTTTCCATTATACTAAGTATGAGGTAGATCAATTATAAAAATATTGACCACAAAGATAGTTCAAGAACAGGGGCAGAAGGTATTTTTAAAGTTATCATTATTTCAAGCCAACTATGTTTTGTTGTGCAATCCTTATGGCTAAGATTATTTAGTGATTTAAAAACATTTCATTCATGATTTAAATTGGCGAACAATATATATCAATATATATAAAATTCATGTTTCATTCCAAACAAATAGGCATTTTTATTCTAATTTAATTTTCTGTTTATTGTTTTGTCAACAGTCTATATTGGTAAGTGCCGTTTCCTTAAAGATGAAGTCCAGGAAGCACATGTTAATAAGAACCTCTGACACATTTTATGAAGAAACTGGATGCTACTGTGAGAGTGCAAGGGGGGATATTGCTGACTGCCACCCAGCTTCTGTGAAATTGTTTTTGTGCTCCATTTCAATATAGTTGTAATGTTAATCCACTTATCCTTGATGAAATAAAAAAACGGGTCTATATTGACATAATATTCTCAACGGAAATTGCAAATTTCAATTATGCTGGTAGATACATGAATATTTTAGTCTTTGAAACTCTGGCATGTTTGCTGAAAGAAAGTTGCCAATACTTTCAATTTGTTTGTGTCTGTGTGTGCGTGTGCGTGTGCATGTGTGCCATATGTAGGTGAGCATACAGGCTGGTGCATTGTGTTGTTTGTATAAGTGTTGTGCAAGAGCATAAAAACGGGTGCAAATGAATGTTTTCATATCATAAAGTGACAATGCCATTTTTCCTGTTCTCATGATTTTAATGTTGACCCTTTCGCAATGTTACTTTTATATTCACTTCTCAATAGAAATTGTGAATTTCAATTCTACTGGTAGACCTATAAATATTTTACATTCTTACTAGTTTTATCACGCTTTCTATTTCTGAAGCTGAATAGCAAACAGGATGCTTACAGAAAGCAGGTACACATCTACAGGTGTTTTAATATATGCTTAAACATTTGAATTCAATCTTTCTGATGATTTCACTTCATTTCGTTGTTTCAACAGTGCTTAAGCTTTTTTCTGTTGTTGTTCTTTCGCCTTGATTCAGTGTCCAATATAGTCATAAACGTGTACAGTATTAAAAGCACCATATGTTACATTACTAATCAAACTAAGTTCTTTTCTCTCTCAATTTAAAAGGATAGTAACAATGTTTACCTGTCCCATTTATCTAAGATAACAATGATTTTTTTTTACTAAAAAATTGGTTGTCCTTGTACATTTCTGTGCAAATATTACCTGAATATATATCATATATTCTAAACCATTATGAGCTTCGACTGTGATAGGAAAATATTTAAAGCCACCTCCAAAATGTTCAAATACATTGCCACACCCTGAGGATTTTGACTAGCACATTCAAATTTCAATCCATAACAGATTTTACACCTCTCAGAAGGTGAGAGTGACACATATTATCAGAAATTCTGATAAGTGTTGACAGCATAATGCACAGATACAACAGTATCTGTGAATAAAAATGACAAATAAAATTAAACTTGTATGTTAACAGCTAAGTTGGGTTGCTGAAAGCTAATTCAACTACCAATAGTGAAATCAACTAATCCACTATAATTGTCTTTGTTTCGTTCTCCTTTCAACGAATCTTTATCTGCTTCAATAAGTTCTTTCTCCTAGGAAACGGGAGTCAATAAATTTAGACTACAATTTTTCTTAAATTCAATTAAAATATCCAATTTAGCTATGAGAACACCTGCCATCTGCTGCAGAACACCAGAAATTAAATTTGTGAAAATGTGAAACAAAGGCAGGGAGGAATATAAATATCTTGAGAACAAAGGGTGCTTGAAATATAATTCAAAGTTAAGTATTGAACACACATCAGTGTAATTAGTGCACACTTTGGTACAGCTCTTTTAATATTATTAAATTGCCTGGCTTTGCCTTCCTGGAGCCCAGTTTTACAGTCTATATAAGGTTTTAAAGAGTACCATAACTGAACAAAAAAGAGAATAACATCTTAACAGTACTATTCTCCTTGCCAACATGAATCTAGTCAATCCCCAACCACAAGAAACAATGTATTCTACCATCTCCATAATTTCAAAGCATATTTAGGGTGAATACTTGTCATTTACAATTTACAAACTGATATCACTTAGCAATTCATGGGAAGCATTAAATATGGCATTTGGCCCAATCGTTGAGTATCTGAAATGATTTATATTAATAACACAGACTAATTATCAGTGTCGATTAATAAGCCCAGTCCAGATTGATGTTGTTTAAAAGATATCTACTTTCCATTTAGGAATTCCTGTCAGGTGGCAGTGATAGCCTTACTTAAGTGACACAATGAGTTGAAAACAATAATTTACATAATTTACAAGAAATAGTGCCATTTTTCCCCATATTGAGGCCTGCTATGACAGTCATGGCCCAGAGCAACCTCTTTTCTACAGCTTTGTTCACACTTGTGTTCAACAAGACAAGGTGCATCCCGACTGTTGCGACCATCTGGTGGAAAGATCAACAGACTTTTTTACACAGGTATGTTTGTTCACTATGTTGTGGTCTAATGTATTGCATGGTGCAAATAGCGCAGCTGTCAAACTTGGTTACTTTATTTTAAAAGTGTGCAACATAGTGATAATATCCTGTTGTCTATATGACCAACTGTCTTGTTACATGCAAGATGTCACTATATATCTGTAAATCCTGGTATTATCATTATATTTTTTTTTTTTCCTTTTTAAAAAACAAACCTAAACTGTACAGAAGCAATTTTAAAGGGAGGTTTCCAAAAGAAAAAACTCTTTCCTTTTCCAATAATGAATCTGCACACAAACTAGATCACTGTGAACCTTTAAAAATACTTAAAAACTGTAGGTGTCAAATAATGGTCAAAAATTAACCACAGAATGAATTTTAATTACACTTCCTTTACTTTTACCAAATGTTCAACATCAACTACATCAAATTTTATTTTTCACTGAACAAATGTTTTTCAGATGTCTTCTTTTTGACTTCTATCATGGTGACACATTCAATAGCACTTCTCTTCATAATCAGCCACTGTGCATGATGTTCAATTTTAATTTTTAATGTTTTTAACAACAGAGGAAGTTTCAATATCTTTATCCAATAACAAAACCCACTTTGTCATAATACAAAAAATTTGCTCCCAGGCCCCTATGTCTTTTAAATGATTAATAATGGAGTCATACACTTGGCTTCAAGACCAAAGCTTGTTTCATATTTTTATATTTAATATCTAAAATAGAAAAGCACAGAATTAGATTTCCTGCATATATATTAATATTTCAGAGCAAAATTTTTCTGTCATAATTGTATAGTGTTAGTTTAATTCAATATGCTATTTTTTACAAAATACCAATCTTTTCAAAAGTTTATTCTATTTCCAAAGTTTTATTGTAAATTCTGGCTATTTTTCTATGAAATTATTTGAGTGTAACATGAATAACTTGCAAGACAAGATAACTTGACAACTAAAAATGTTTATATTTAAAGAAAGCAGTTTTTAATATGTTTTGATTTTGTCTGAAGCAATTAAGAACAGAAAACATTTCAGTGTCTGTTTTCAATTCCAAATCTACTTTGCATGTAGTGCTGGAGGGGCCGTTTTTTAACATATATTCATTGCTTCCTGCACATTAATACCATGTTAGTGAACTGCAACACCTGCACTGGGCATTAATGGGATTTCATATCAAAGAAACAGATAGATTAGCAAACACCCAATGCAATTGCTATTGCTCAAATTTTGTTAACAACTTTACAAATGTGCCTCTATGTCACTTTCACATGTTAGCACTACTGTTAATTTATCTTACGTCTGCATATATCAATTTAAAACATGGTCCTAGAGAATTTTTTCTTATTTTAATGTACATACTTGCCTTTGGTAATAAACTTCTTTTTGCATGTTTTTGGTACCAACATGAAAGAATTTTTTCTTTATTCTGTGTCTTACTTTAATATATTTGTGAGGAAGATGAACAAGTGAAATAACAAAGGGAGTAATCAAAATAAAATAAAAAGTAAAATCAACAAAAAACACTTTCATTCGAAGTTCCCAAAAGACCCTCTTTGTCTGCTCCATCTTGTTATTTGATGCAATATTGACATTCTATGGGGCTATTGATACAATTTTGTTGTGAAATGGAATATTTTATGACAAGGCTGTATTTGTAGCATGTTTTCATTTGAAATGTCATTGGGAAGATGGAGGTTGAATAGCAAATATTTGCTCAATTTCAATGCAATACCAAGGACACCTGGTACAACCAAATACAAAGTTTTTTGAAAGCTCAGTGGAGTATCAAAACCTGAGGTCACATATGTATGTATCAAATCAACTTAGTAAAATTGAACTATGTACGGAATGTAGGATGGCCACTGACAAAGCCCTTTTAGTAGGCGTGGTTTAAAGAAAATCAAAATTTCAATTGTATACAGGCCTCAACTGCAAAGAAAAATATGGATATTGGACATAATTGAGTTCAGGGTGTCAGAGTCCAAACCCAATAATCCGGCCTTAAAATATTGAGACTGAAGACAAAGGAAAGCAAACTTGCTGTGGTGTTCATTTACATTACTAGAACTTAAGCTCCAAATAGGTCCAGAAGAATAATGACTTAGTCAAGCAGGACAAGCAAAAGTGACAGCATCTCATTGACAAAATCAACTACATTGAACCTTTGTTCACCATCAGAATGTAATAGACTCTTCTACACATATAAAATCAAAGTGTTATAGTGCAGTGCAGCAGGTGCAGCACAGGACAGGTAGGGCAATTATTGGCAAATATTTTTCATTTTATTCACTGTGTGGTTTGATGCTATATTGATGAAAAATCTTATGGGCTGTTTTGGGGTGTCACTTTTATTTTTTCAGACAAATGTACTTATTGGTTCAGGAATCTATATGGATTTTAAATTGATTATCTTTTATAAACTGCAACAAAGTTGATTTTAGGTTTCATTCACCTGTTAAATTATATTCATTAAAATTTTAAATTTTAATTACCTTATTTTTTATTCAAGCCACTTTATATTGTTTTTAAAATAAGGGAACAAAGAGGAAGTGTAAAATAAAAATCTAGCAAAATTACTATGATAAGTAATAATTATATTATTTACTGACTATCAAATATCATACTTTATATATATATATATATATCATGGGCCATTTCAGTTCTGAGAACAGGTGTCTTCCTTGCATGCTTGACCATAAATCAGATTAGACCAGCTTTGCAGTTTAACCTCAGATTAAGGTCAAAACTCTTCAAGTCTGGCATGTAGTTTCATGTGGTCTACATTTGCAAACATAACATCCAGCTAGGTGTAAAGTTAAAAGTGTACATATATAGGCATTACTTTGAGTACAGTCAATGAATGGCGTGTGCCTGGTTAGTATAACTGAAGCTCACCAGAAAAGGTGGTTCAGCGTACAATTTGCAAGAAGGACCAACTCTATGGCTTACAGATTGTAGGAATGCATTTATGGGATAGATCTTTATAACATCATGCTAGTAAGTTAATACTTTGGAAAATTGCTTTTTTATGTAATGTTTTGTTATTAACATTTTTATGCTGGTAGTATTTTTACAACTTAGGTAGCTATCTAGGTGGTACACTGTAGGCCTCAATTGATGACATTCAGTCTGAAGAAACATGCATAAAAATTGTTCTACTAAATCATTACAGTTTATGGTTTTTCCTACTGCCTCATTTACCTAAAAGTGCCCATCAAATATCTTTTAAAATTTGAACCACTAACTAGATTTCAACAATTTCGTTAAGAAAAGCAAATAATTATACTGTAAAAAGTTAGATAAAGGGTAAAATTTCTTTTAAATGCCAGATTCAAAAGAACAAAAGTCCTGGACAGGTGCTGATAAAATGGATGTGAAAAACATTGTTTTCCAATTAAGTATATATGTAACTGCTTTCTATAATGGAAATGAACGTATATGAAATGTAACCATGCTAACCATTTTTTCCCATACATGTACTATACTGACTGCATAAATACCTTTAAAACGTATAGGCTTAATTGCCTCTGTTAGTATTTATGTTCTGCCAGATTTACTAGGATATATCACTTTCTTAATCTTACTGCTTTATTTCCTATTGAATGATTGTGATGCAAATGCCAAGGCAACCTTATTTTCTAATTTAGAACAAACAAAAACTAGTAAGATTTCAAGTTGGTTATCAACATCAAACAGGCAGATGTGTCACAAGTACTGAACTAGCTACATGTACTGTAGTATATCATTTAGGTATATGTGAAGTTATATTATGGTATCAGGATACTCATCTTCCACCTAGCTTCTATCATGAGTAAAAATTAATTGCAAGATTATTCTAAAAAGTCTACATTCAAATGGACTCCGATTTCTTGGTCATTAATAATAAAACCCTGTGCTTTGCATGTTACAAATCGGAGAGAGAGAGAGAGAGTGAGAGCAAAAATGTCTAATTAAAAAAATGAAAAGAGATTGGTCAAAGTTACCACATAACTGAATTTTGAAAAACAATGCAAATAAAATACTTATGTTTGAGGGGGGGGGGTTACCGCAAAAAAAAACAACTTTAAAGTCTGCTTAAGCGAAGGTGTAATATTACAGTACATTAATTTCTTGCGAACTTTGCGTTCGCACATTCTACATGGAATTTCCAAAAAGTCACGAATTAATCACGGTTACTGTTCATCACTGTTAATTGTTAAATTATATTTATGTATTTCTGTGCATGACAGTGGTGATTTTACCGTGTAATGATATTTTTATCTCAACAAGTTTTGTGGATTCGGTACTGCGCTTGCCACAAATGGCAAGATGTTGTACCCGGCCCTTATGATATTAGAGGTGCTATATAATAGATAAATAACGCTCGCTTACAATCCCTTTTAGTAACTGACGTATACATCTTATTAAAACGTGGAATGAAAATAGGTACAAACCTCTAAACATCTGCTAATTACAATAAACATTCGGTAACTTTTCGCCTACTGGGCGCAGCCATTTTGCTATTGCATTTTGGGTATATAGCAAGATGGCTGAGGAGAGTCAGGCAGATCGGTGGTGAGCGATAATTTTGCAATTTTCTTTCGTAAAGTTCATTTTTCGTCGTACATTAATCAAGAAATATGTGGGTCAATTGTATATGAACATATAACTGTGGTTGGTAGAAAAAGAAACCTCATTTCTTCACAGTTAGCAGTGTTTCTTTGTAGTGTTATTGTCCGAAGCTCGACGTGAAGGGGGCTGAACTTTAAATTTTTATTTAGCATCTTCAATGAGCTGATTGCTTATCAATGTAGTTTCAGTGGCAAAGATACGTGCGTATCGATTTTATGCTAATGTCATGCATTTTCAATATTTCTCGCAGTAAAATCCAGCTGAACTAGCTGAAACCATTTTGTATTTTATGGATTTTTATTTCTGCTTTATGACTAAAGGAAAGGCGGCATTTTAATTTGGAGAATGCAATTTTAAAATGTTTGCTTATGTGCAATAATGCAAATAAGTGTGGATTAACACACTTGTCCAGGGCATTTACACAAGGCCTTAGGCATTTATGATAGAGAATAAAAATAAACATGACTTATTGAAGAGGTATTTTTCAAGTAAACACACAGGCATCCAATTATTTCAATAGATATTGCACCAATTCACCTGGGCAGGAATTGATAAAAATTTTACTATTGTCTGTGGGGAAGTAGGCTATGTGAATTTTCTATCTAATTACTTAAACTCTGTGTCATTAGGGTGAGATTTATTTGCACGATGCAAGCCTTAATTTTCAAGCCTAATTACTTGGTTAGCAAGAAGAAAAGGAAATTAAATTGATTGAAAAGCCTGGCAGGGTCCCATTATTGGTCCCAAGCTTTTGAAATAAATAAACTACTAATTGTATTCAGATGACCACTATTGATGAATAGGTGGTCATTAAAATTTAATGGGCTCTATTGCCCAAATTGCAAATTGCTTTTCAAATGGGTTGGCTTTCAACTAAATTTGTAAGAAGCTTATCGACTTGGCAGTGGTGGCAGGCAGTGTTTTTTAAAAGTATTACATAAGTTGACTGCAAAGTTACCAACCTTAGAACAATAGGCTTTGTTTGAGGGTGGAATAAGTTCATTGGTAAAGTTTTTGTACATGATCACAACACAGATGTATGTATTGGTACAGAAATGAATTAAATTGAGAAAATTGGAAACCTTTTGATGGTTGTTTTAACAGCTTGCTTACATTGCTCATGAATAGCTTTATTGCATGGAAATTTTAATTCAGTGACATAGCCTATATAATGTTTCATCACTCAGTGGGATATGAAATGCAAACTCGTGCCATGAAAGACTTTCATGACACTGAGAACTTCAGTTTGTGTATATTTCTGTTTGATTTGTTTTGCTAACAGCTTAACTATGAGATCTTAGAATAAATTAGAATTTGTGTAACACTGTGGAGAGCGAGGTGGACATTATAACTGGGGGTCTTATTGTGTTGGCTAGCCGTGGAAATTAATAAGGGCTGTAATCAGTTCGTGGCAAGAAGAGTAATAAGGTAGGAGGTGTTAATGAGCCAGATAGTTGTAAGGTGAAAATTGTCCACCTCTATTGTAAAATAACTTGGGTATTGATTTTGAAGAGGAACAGGAGACAATAATCCTGGCTGACATTTTAATAAAAATCTGAAATAGGAACTGCAATTTTCACTTCATTACAACAGTTATGCTATTGAATTGCTTCATCTGGCAGATTATGAGAATATTGCAATCATTGTTAAGCTGGAAAGTGGACTGGCAGAGAATGGGAGCTCAGACCTCAACAGTCTTTTTCATTGCTGAAGATTTTTAAGGCATTAGGTTGATTTATTTTAGTGTTTCTCAAGATCATTTGCAGGATAATCTTCAGGTAGTGGAACCCAGCACTCCCCTCCCCTACAGCCTCAGCCAAATACCTGAGCCGTGAACATGTTCTATATACATACTATTATATAGAAAGATGTCAGTTTGAGGGGAACAGATGTGCAGGGGATTTATGTGCACTTTAGACATCTGCTCAATTTTTATATTTTGCCAAATTTGAGGTATTTGGAGAACACAGATGCGCTGCATAGCACGCTGGCATATCTCCCAGATTACAGGGCTAGATAAACATATGCAAAAGTAAATAGTAATTTTTAGTAGTCTGGGACAGGTATCAGATATACACAGTCATATTGCAAAGAAATGAGGCAGAGCCTTATTAGGAAATGGTTTGTGGTACTCGGGTTTTCTTTAATCCTTTATTTCAATGGATTAGACTGACAATGGAATTGATAATCCAACTTAGCAGAAATGCATATTAGAATTGATTTATTATACTTTTAGTTGCAGCATATGTGGGATTAAAACTGACTGATGATTGTATTGATGAGATAGAGATCCTGCCTTAAAAATAGACAAAGCCAGGTTTCATCAGTAGGCCATTTTATATCAGCTAGAATAACAATTGAAAATGTGGTCTGTAATTTGATGGATACAAATGGCCCATAAATTGCAAAAATTCTATGAAGAAAGGCAATTTTCATATTAAAAATCAGCAGAACCTTTAGATTAGAATATAAATCACATTAGTGTAGTATTCAAAAGCAGAAATTTGCCAACAGATAGAAACCAGGTATCATTTGTTTAGACGTCTGTATGGCCTGGATTGCCATAACAATTCAAAATTCTTACAATTATACAACAATCCTCAGTGGAGATAATTACAGGTGACTTCTTATTGAATTGACAGTTGTGAATTAACATAATTGAAATATTTCTGTCATTTCAGATATATTAAACCCACAGCCATTGAGTAAAGAAGGAGGGAAGAACCCGGCGTGTGAAGCTGTGTCAGGCTTTGAGAAAGTTGAATCCATCAGATAATGCCTAGACATCCTAATATCTTCCATCAGAGAGATGAATACTCTTTTGAGGAGAGAACTTTAGTAGAAAAACTGCAGAACTTGAAGGACTCTTCAGCTTATGAAGAAACTACTTTTTTATCAAAGCTGAAAGACTTGAACCCCAGCAGTTTGTGCAATTTCAACAAATTGACCTCAGTGAATCTATTAATTGATGAAAACTGTCAAACACACAACACTGAGATGACAACTGACAATAAAATGAAGTCCAGTCGGCGCAAACAGTCAAAACCCATTCGTGTCTCTCAAATAGAAATTGAGGGCACTGAGCAAGAAGCTACTGCTGTATTACCTCAGTCATGTGACCTTCCCAAGGATGATGGGAAGGATGACACAGCAATGGAAGTTGAACTTCTGGGCTGTGATCACTGCTCAGAGACATTTACTACTGAAGACGACCTAGAATCTCATGTTCATGCTGCCCACCAAAGTACTGAAAATTTCCCAACTGCATACCATCGTCTTGGAAATGAGTTACAACAGGGCATGGGAATGGCCACTCCCAGTGAAGCAGAGCCAGCAGAACAGGGTGTTGAACCAGATAGCCAAGTAATAGAAGCCAGCTCGCAGGTGAATGGCCAAGATGATGCCCAACCTTTAGACATGTCCACATCTTCTCAACCAGAGGAAGGAGAGGTTGCCAGAAGTGGAAACCGTATCTTCCACCCAGAAGCTTACTGTGGTCTGTGTGACCGAGAGTTTTGTAACAAATATTTCCTGAAAACCCACAAAGCTAACAAGCATGGTATATTTGAGGGCAGTCCTCCTGGGTATCCCCCTACCGGCCAGAGTTTCCCAGTGTTTCCTGGAACAATGCCACCTGCCACCATGCTAGAGCAAACCAATGTTGTATCCTCTGCAGCAACCTCAACCATGGAGGAACAGGAGACCAAATCTCCACAACCAAATCAGAATCAACCAACAGCCCAAGAAAGCAGCTCCAATGCAACACCACAAAGACCTACCAAAGTGCAAGTAGACTTAGAAGATTATTGTGAAATTTGTCAGAAGCATTTCTGCAACAAATACTACCTCAAGAAACATAAACTGGATGTCCATGGAATAAAGCCAGAAAACCAAAAGACTGTCAGCATCAACAATCTGATTAACCTTCCTAATGAGAGCAACCCAGCAACCAGCGGTATAGGTCAGCTGGGACCTATGATGATGCCACCAACCAGCATGGGAAATGTGATGTTCATCAGTCCATTTCTTCCTCCTATGGGTCTTATACCTACCCAGCCTCTCCTGCAACCCATCTCTCAGCCTACATCTCTAGCAGTATTGAACCCTCCTACCAGTCAGCAGCAGTCAGCATTGGCACCCAACACCCAGCAGCAGCAACAGCAGCAGCAGCAGCAGCAACCAAATACAACCACAACTATGGCAACTTCCTCTTCACTACCAGCCCCAGTCCCCAATGATGCATTGAGAAGCATGGGGGTCCTCAATGCTGATGCTTATTGTGAAATCTGCAGAAAGGAATTCTGTAACAAATACTTTTTGAAGATTCACAAGGCAAACAAACATGGTATCCAGGATGATGTGAGACGGTCCTCAGGAGGCCCAGGCTTGCCATTCCCTTTGCCACCTATGCCCATGACACCCTTGCCACCAGGATTCCAATTCATGCCCATTAAACAGGAAATGGATGGCATCCCACCACCTCAGGTCATCATGACTCCAGAAGGAGTTCCTTTGCTGATCCCCCACTCTCAACCATTGCCCATGCAGTTCAGGAATGAAGAGCTAGCTTTCCACCAGACTGCAGCCCAGAATTCAGGGAAGAACACACCAGTTCCTGCTGATTCCACGAGTGGGAAGTCAACCCCTAAGAGTGAATCCAACCAGTCAGGCCCCGGAATGAATACTATGTTCAGTAACATGGTCATGTCCAAGATGGCAGATAGAGTCATGTGTGAGTTGTGCAACAAAGAGGTATGTAATAAATATTTTTTGAAATTACACCGCATGAAAATCCATGGCATTGAACCTCCAGAACAGAGCAAGACAGACAGCAATGACAGTTTCTCCTCTGATGGTAAACAGGCGTCCCTAGTACAGAAAGTTGAACAGAAACCACCTCAGCTTTTGCCATCTGCTTTGCCATCTCCTTCTCAACAGAATAACTTGCAAGCCTCGCAGCAGGCACAGCAGATACACCAGGCAAGACAGCTACAAGAGGCACGCCATGTTCAAGAAGCACAGCAGCTTCAGAAGGCAAAGCAGATTGAGCAGGCACACCAGATACAACTTGCACAGCAGAAACAAATACAAGAAGTCCAACAGCAATTGCAAGAAGCACAACAGAAGCAGGAAGAGCAGCAGCAGGGGCCTAGTCACACAACAGAAGAGCTTATCAAAATGGGAATTGACCCAGAAGCCTATTGTGAAATCTGCAAGAAGGAATTCTGCAGCAAGTATTTTCTACGCACTCATAAGTTAAACATCCATGGGATCCGAGTCCAGAAGCCACCAGAAACCACAAAGAAGTCTCCAATAAGCTCATTGGCTTTGAAACCAGTTCATGTTTCCCCTTTTAAAATTAAGTCTGAGGGCAATGAAATACCAGAGCAGATCTCTTGGCGGTGGAAGGAATCTCCCTCCAGTGTCAATCCAAGGGTGATGTGTGACCTATGTAACAAGGAATTGTGCAACAAGTATTTCTTGCGAACACACAAGCTGAACAAACATGGCATCTATGAAGATTCTCCATCAAGTGCAAGTTCAACACCAAAGTCCACTTCTGAATCATTTGGTGTAGATTTTAGTACTCCTAAGTCAGAGGTTACAATGCCAACCTTCAGCAACCAGTTAAACCTCAGCAACCGTGGGTCTGGGTCCCCAGTGTCTAATTCAGGGGCTCTAAGGCAGCCAACCTCCAATTTGCCCTTGTCTGTACCCACACCACATCAGCAACCACAAGGGACTCCAAAGGCAGATGATAGCTACTTCAGCCATTTCAAAGAGGTCTGTCGCCTGTGTGATCGTAGATTCAAGAGTGCAAAATGGCTTACAAGTCACTTGGTTAGTGACCATGGCATGCAAGCAAGTCAGGTGGAATCTCAGTTCATAAATGGTCAAAGTGCAGCTCAGGGACGCCAGTTCTGCCATTTATGCGGTGAAGTGTGTGCTGACAAGGCCAGTCTGGAATTGCATATGACCAGAGAGCATGAAAATTCTCTCAGCTCACAAGCTTCGGACACCCCAATGAAAGCCACAGACCAACCAGCTGCTGAGCCAGTTAATCTAACCAAGCAGTTCAGACCGACAGTGAGCAGCAATCTTGCATCAGCCATTGGTCTTAGCCTTAAAAGAAAGTACAGCAAGAACATGAAGCATAAACTGTACAGCTGCTCGCATTGTGAATACAAGACCCGTTGGTTGTCCAATATTTACTCCCATGAGGAAAGAAAACACAAGAGCAGCAAGGATATGAAGAAGTACAACTGCAATGAGTGCCTGAGAAGTTTTCGCTATGAGCACTCCTTGATTCGGCACCTTGAGCAGTACCACCAGAATGGTGTTGCAGACCCAGATAAAGCTCACAGCAATGCCAGCAGCCCTACAGTAAACCATGTTGGTGGCAAAGCTAAGAAGTTCCGTTGTGCCCATTGCAAGGATTGCTTTCCCAGCAAGCTGATGTGCTTTGCCCACATTCGCTCTGCCCATGGGCGTCAAAGTCACAATGGTGGCAGTGCTTTGGAGAGACCTCTGCCTAAGATGAAGATCTTCTCCTGCAGCCTTTGTGAATATAAAACCAAGTTTCA
Organism: Lingula anatina; assembly: GCF_051362555.1. NCBI lineage: Eukaryota > Metazoa > Brachiopoda > Lingulata > Lingulida > Lingulidae > Lingula > Lingula anatina. The sequence continues at coordinate 65,967,534 of NC_141767.1, read as the reverse complement.
GAGCAATCTCTTTGCCCACAGATTGATGAAACACAAACTCCCTGGCAGCTCCAAGCTACAGATCCTGAACAAAGAAAACCATATCTCTGGAGATGATGAAGGGAAGTCAGAAGAAAAGATGGAGGTTGACTTCCCAAACGATGAGCCTATAGCATTTGGTGCTCCATGCGACCTTGCCGCTAACCTTGTAATGCAATCCTTTACGATGACCCAGGTGGATGAGAATGATCTCAAGCAGTTTGTCCCCTCAACAGTATACCTGCCTGTCAATAGCAGAATCACAGAACCACTGACTGTAACCTTTAACTTAAAACCAACTGAACAGTAGATGGCATCCATGATGACTACCTTCACCTTGAAAACGAACCAACAGGTAGATGTCGCCATTGGATGATGAGGTTATTCTTGGTGGAGTTATGTAAGAAGTTGTTGTAAGTTTGATTAACAAATAAGTAGCTTTACATTTGAAGTGGAAATACTGTAGCTTGCTGCTGATTAAGGGTTTTTGCAGTTGGATTATTTGTTTGTAGCTAAATCTTTACTATGTGAAAGATTGCAGAGCAAGTTTGCATGTTCTTGAAAATTGTTGTGTGTTATTTACCTGCTACAAAAACTTAAAGATTGAAAATGTATAATTTTATATCTGATATTTCATACATATTCAACTCATTGTAGTGAACCAGGAATGATAAGTCATTTGTGTGGATTGTTTCTATTTTTGCCAGTAGGTGTAAGGCTTTTTCCCCATAAGATAGCATGTAGTTCATATGTAGCAGGTTAGATGAGTTGTAATTGTCAACAGCTATGTTGGAAAGTCCCAGCTCTGAATGTTTTACATGTTGATTATACACTATTGTGCAATATTTATGAGTATGTTTTTTTGTTCAGATACAGTAGGAAATGAATGTGGAACATAGTCCAGACAGATAAGGCACAGGTCCTATGTGTAATAAATCTCTTGATAGTATGTACAATCAAATTTTATGGAATCTCAAGTTTATATCTGATGTAATGGGCACAATAACCAAAATAACCCAACCCAGGTGTACACAATCCTGTTTCTTTATTTATTAAATTTAGACACTACTTGTTCACATTGGCAATCATTAACATATATATATAAACATTGCATAACAGGGGTGATTCTACCCAACCTTTTTGTATCTCTACCTTATTGTGATATTTGTGCCGTTGATGGAGAAGGTATTTGCTATCTCAAGGCTGTGACCAGAATTTTCTGCTTCATGAACTGTAGAATTTATCATATTTATTCTCTTTAATTTAACTGAAAAGTCTCTTGAGGCAGAAAACGTCTGATTCAGCTGAAAGGGTCACAAGTTTAGATAGGTAATGATAGACTGAAAATTGAGTTGAAACTTTCAGATTGTAAAATTACAGATTATATTTGTGAATTGTTGTGACGTGTTTTTTGGTTAGATGGTATTGTACAGTAAAAGTAAGCTATTTATTTGTAACATTGTTTGCTGTTGCAGAGCTTTCTGCAAGATATTCTTTTTCTCTGTTAGGATTTTTTTTAAAACCAAGTCCAATGTGATGACTAAGTAACAAAGTTACATAGGATCTGATTTATAGATATTCCTAAGCCCCATATCAGTATTCACCACTTACAGTCTAAAACACATTTTTCTTCTTTCATAGAAAGGCTGAAATTATGTGTAATCTAAATTTGAACATATTTCACTAGACCAGAGACTTGCTTTTTTTGGGGAAAAACCCCTTTAGAAAAAAATTCCAGCTAAGTTGCTCAAGTCAGTTAAAGATTGTCTTCTTGATGGTTATGAAAATATGATTATATGTGTCTTGTACTAATATATATATATTGGGATTGCTCACAACATTTCTATCTCTGATACCTCTAGGGGCAGATATGTGATTCCATGCATACGCAGTTCATTGCCCCAAGTTCAAACAGACTGACCCAAAATCTGACCAAATTTGGAGAAAATTGACCATTTAAGCTCAACTGTCTGTGAGCAGTAGAGCTCAAATTCTGGTTTAAAAATACTTCAATTCCATGGCCATTCCGGAAACTGTTCTCTCCTTTTAATTATTCAGTTGCCTGGCCCATTGAGAGATATCATGGCCCATTCCTTCTGCTGATGGTTTCACACCTGAGATTGCCTGTGGTAGGTGTATATGACATAGGCCACAGGGGTCAGAGGGGTTACATTTCAAAGCTCTTCAATACCCTGAAGTGCAACTAAAGTATCAGTAAAGATGTTCTCAAGCAGAACAGATCTCAATTCTTCATGCAAATAGCAAGTAATTCCAATCCTAGAGGGGTTGTTGTATTAAATTTATCGAGTACAGGTGTGGACAGGTAAAAATATGAACCAGATGGATTGATCTAAGGTACATATAACTATGTAGTGATCCAATCTGAGACTTTTTATACTTTCGTCAAGTGTATAACGTGCTGATCAAGGAAGGCAGTGGGCCATGTACACATCTTATTAGAAAATGAACGTCTTTAAATGGGCTTCTTTTATCAAATTTTTGAGGCTGGGAAGTTTTGTAACAGATGTTTAGTTCGTGAAGTAATAGTTCATGTCTGTATTAATCCCTCCTGACCTTTTTCCTTAAGTACACTTACACCTGTAAAAAGGTGATCATTTTTGTATGTGTAAAAAGAGAACAGCAGAGCGGCATTTGCAGCTGGATTGTAATTGGAGATGCCTGCTCAAATTTGGGTGTGTTTTTTTCATCCAATTTAAAGTTTTTCTTTTTTACGTCATGTAAGAAATAAGGGGACATTGTTGTACTAATCCCAAAATTCACCCCCTAGATAATAGTATAATTTATAAACTAGATCTATTTTGCAGAAGTTTAGAAAAATTATTTGCTCAGTTTGATGATAATTTGATATTTGACAAAAGCATGAGTTTACTCATGCAAAATTATGATGATATTATTTTGTAATAAGACACTAAGTGCAATGAGAAAACTCTTGATTGATTTGTCAATACTGAGATATTTAAAAATTAAAGGTGGAAAGAAAGAAAGAAACCACGGAGCCTTACCCCTTGCATTCCTACTGCATTACTTTAGTACCAACCCCACCATTATTTCAAAAGGACCCAAAGAATTCAATCTATTACTGGTACTTGAGTAACTGTTGGAATTGTGTAGCTTTAAATTACAGGTATATCTTTTTTAATATTGGACTGACTAAAGTATTATCTGACAGAAATCCATTATTTTTAGTATGTATCTGACAGAGCGGCTTATCATAAGGTATTTGTAATGATTATTATTATTATGTTCATGATAAATATTATTTACCAGACTTTGTCCTAGACTAGTATTTATTTGTAACAGGCAATCTGTGAGGGTATCAGGCAATTACATTTCCAGTAGAATCCCTTTTATATGTATTGAAAGAACATATTGTTTTTTATTTCAATTATACTGTATTTTACATCAGTTCTGGTCTGATGATACTTCAGGTAATTTTCTGGTCCAGTGACCATTCTTGCCATCTAGTTGATCCCATGGACCTTTGTAAAATATAATGTGCAATGCTAAATGAAAAAGGCAGCAAGCCTTGAAACAATCACTTGATCTGGAGCTAGACAATCGGTGGTCCTGGTACGGATTATTATTATGATTATTGCAATCGCATTGTGCACAGAAACTCCAACCAAAGGGTGTTTTGTTAAGATATTATTGTTGTTGTTGTTCAGTGTCAACATTTTAGTTAACAAATAACAAATTATGTCTACCTTCCTTATGTATTATTTATTAATTTTTTGTGAAGTACTAAAGCAGTACATACTTCGTTTAGTTCATATGGTGTAAATGAGACAGCGCTGTTAGTGTAATACCAGTCGTTTGAAATACAGTACTGAACAATTCATTTGTTTTTGATTTAATTTTTTTTAGAGAAGTATGTTACACAAAGTTTGCTTAGATGCTTGGTTTAAAAGAGGTTGCGCTTACTAAAAATCACCCGCAGCACACTTCCCAGCAAATACAAAGTTGCTTTCTTTCTTGTTCTTAATTACACGTTTTGTTTGCACAGGTGAGCCTGTATTTCTTAGTAGAAAGGCAAAAAAGAACCAGTGATGAATTTGTCCATATTTTGAATAACGCAAAGTTTATTTCTGAGGTATGTATTTCTGAACTTTACACCATGTCCAAATTGGGCGATGGTGTGAGTGATAAATGGCTCCAACTGAAAACACCCCGTCCAAACTACCCAGGTAGTTGAATTATTTACACTTAAATTTAGAAGCCTCAGGTATATATCTTAAGCCAAGGATTTACAAGGGCACTGGGGCTTTGAGTGCAACTGAAAGGAAAGCCTGGATTACCTGTGGATGTGCTTAGAGATAATTAACCTTTGTCTTGACGAACAGGAAACTTGGTATTATTAACCGAGCTTTAATTAAACCCATATATGGTAAGAGAACTGGCTGTGGCCATTCTCTGGGTTTGATTGGCTTTAATATGTGTGAGGCATATCATGCTGAAAGTGCATCTATATTCACAGCAATTAATTTTCTTCTCAGACAGAGGAGTGTGAAATAACAGTTTTCATTCACCAACGAGCTGGGTCAACATTGGTACGGTTTACTAATTGCCCTAGTACTGTCCTTCTCTCCCAGGAGAAAGCTGCTTTCTTTTATTTTCTAAAATGACTCAATTGACCAAACTATTATTGCAGAACTTAAATTGTATTATTATTAAAAACAAGGCTGTGTTTTTCTTCTAAAAACAACACTCACAGGAAAAATTTGACGGCTTATGTGAAATTAACCAAATGTTTTGCTAAGGATAAGGTCTTCTATTAAATCAAAATGAAAACACCCAGCTCCCTTGTTCACAGACCCGGCTGAACTGACACACCAAGCAGATATGCTATTTTCAAACTCTTTCATATCAGAAGCTTTTCATTTCAAAGCAAATTTCAGAATTTATTACAAATAATGGAATATGATATGATAAGGAATTGATACCATGCCTGAGATGTAAAGGGCTTTCAGGGCTTTGTATCCCTAACTATGGATCACACTTCAAGAATCTTTCTCACACTACAATAAAAATAATCCAAAATTGAAATGTCAAGCGATAAACTGTTTTAAACCTCAGCTGGTGGGTTTAATAGCATCTTTATGTCTGGTATGTGGCTTGAAAAACATGAGAAGACTACTTCTCGGTGCGTAACATGAACCGAATTTGAAAAGCACATATCCCTAGAGATGGGTTTAAATTCATTGTTGGTATAATAATATTGAACTTTCAGTTTCTTTTGTACGGGACTTCCTCTGGAATGCTAGTGTTAATCATGTCACTGCTATTGACAGAGCAGGCCAACAAACATGCGATTTTATGCTCAGATGAGCCAGAATTTCAAACTGATCAATGTTTCAACAAAGGATGAAACGTGCTCTTCAAAAATGAATTTTTCATCGAAGCAGCACTCGACGCCATTAATTGATAACAACAGAATTTATGAATTTGTAATTCATATAGAATGCTGTACTGCAATATGTTTACTGGATGTAATACTCGTGCCAGTTGTTGAACAACTGTATATTCAGCGTCAAAAGCTTTGGTTTTCAAAGGGCATTTATCAGTTTCTTTTGATTAAACCGGGAGAAAGTAACAGCGTTTTGTACGCTATGTATGTTTAACTACTAATACAAGAATCTCTGAAAAAAGAGGCTTGCATGCAACCGTAGTTTTCCATTTGCCACAACGTATTGTTATTCCCACATGTTGTGTAACTATGGACTTTATTATTTATTTTCTTCTTATAGTGGAAATCCAATGGCAGCATTTATTGCTTTTTTCACACCTACAGTAAATTGGACTAAAATTATGAACTTTTGGCGCATTTATAGAATTGAAAGGAGCAGGTGTGAACGATTATGAGTAATGGCTATGATGGTTCAGACACTTCTTTCACGATATGAAAAGAAGAAAATTTGGGGAAATTTATTAGTCTGATTTTGATATTAGGATGTTCTTTATTCACACTTTGACACCAGACTGAGTTGGTAAAATTTTTAAGAGATAAATTATAGTTATAATACACTGATTATCAGTTAAACAGATTTACAAATTATCCCACTTTCTAGTGCTTTGAAATTAACCTAAGTAGCAAGAGTAATAATTTGTAAACGAAAATCTGAGGAAGATGCAGCACAGTTACTTTTTTGAAAAGGGATTTCTGGTATTTGGCCATTTTTCTATTATCACTGCCTCACTCCAGTTGTTCATTATGAATGTAAATTTGTCGCTGTTGTTTAGAAAGAAGCCTTGTTTTAAAAACGCTTTATTCCACTAACGTTACGTTTGAAATCTATAATATCTTAGCCGCTATCATTAATCCTTAGTTAAGTCGGCAAGAGGTATCGCTGGTCTTATCATTTCCCAACGCGAGAGATAAATTTCTGAGTGTAATGCGATAATTTTGTTCATCGTCTTCTCGGAGCTACCGCCCAGCTTATTAGTAACATTAATCAGACATGAAATTTACATGATTGGAGTTTAATGGCATCTTCGTGTAAGAAGCGGTATACGTATAGATCTTGTTGGGGGAAATAATTGAAATATAAATCATAACTTTGATAGTATAATCTTTCATATTGGAGGATTTGTCATACTCTTAGCCGTCATTTGCATAAACAGATTTGCCATTTTCAGTACACTTTTTGGAGACTTCCTTTTTATTATATGCCATGTTGTTACAAATAAATCACGTTGAGAAGCAGTACGCCGTCTTCTACATCGCGTGTACGTGAAGAGCCAAGCCTAGTACTAAATGTCACGTCATTCATAACTTGTAAATGACCTGTAAATTTGAGATTCGAGCTAAAATGTTTACACTTTTCACGTGTTAGATCAGATAATTATATAATCGACTGTTTGGAATTTGTTAGATGAAACTCTAGTATGATTTCAAAACTGGCTTAAATTTTGACCCGTCCTATTTGTTATATGCAGTGTTTCACTGTTGTTTAGTTAGACTGAAATTGAAAAGCAGTGGCTCTATAGACATCAAGAATAGACAATCACATGAAAGTCTCCGGGAGATAATTAATTTCCAGTATGCGTGTGAAAAAAATCAGTCGTGTTCAAATATCGATTTTTAATATTTGAACATACCTGAAATTTCTTGCTGTGAGTAACGTTATCATGACGATCAAAGTACAGTCAAATATTTATGACAAAAATTGATAATTCAGCTCCATCTTGACTGTACGGGTTTAGTATGCGTTGTGCGCGGATTCTCTTAAAATGGTCATTTCCAACAACATCAGAGTAGAGATTGGTCATTAAAGAAATTATAGTCTCATTGTCTCATAAGTAACACGAGAAAGCCGAAGAGTAATGACAATGCGTCTTTATTCCTTAACGGAAATCACACATTTGAAAAACGTTTAGACGAAAGTTTGTTCACGTGTTTGTGTTGGAAAGAAAATACATGCGAACTTCAGTTACTTGTTCTATCGTGACTTAACACCCGTAGGAAGATATTCTACGCGTTCATCCTGTCTCAAGTCCGAGTCATTTCAGACCTCGAGTGCTCATCTTTACATGAGTCGGCTAAGATGTACTTCATAAATTTAAATTGCATTTTGTTCAGCTGCGTCCACCATATGCTACCACAGTATCGAATATTCTAGGCCAAAATTAAAGCGTATACATAAATTATATATATCGTACAACCTCCGAAGAATTATGTAACTCCACATTGCAGCTTTCGTTTAATTGCAAATTTGGAATTCAACGATCGAATATTCGATTCAAAGGTTACATCTTTAAGTAAACCACTCGCAAATATGAATGTTTTTGCAGCGCATTACTATCGACTTCTTCGAGCTTGTTTTCACGAATTGAAAAACCTGCATATGTACTGCGGGCTACGCGAGTTTGAAATTTCACGAACTCTCGATCGATTTTACCCATCGATTTTTATGATGTATATTTTTAAATTAGTCCCCACATAACAATTTGACTGCATCTACTTTGTGGTATGAGGTCGCATTTATTGATTTTCTGCGCTAGCTTTAAATTTTAATCAAGAGTAGGGAGATTTAATTTCGACATAAAACCCAAAGCCCTAGTTCCGTAGGCCATATAGATAAAATAATGATGAATTTTATCGTCATGATTGCTATGGTTATAATGGGGAGCGTGTGTATTCTGAGTACAGACGCTGGTCTTTGTTGCCGGTTCAAGTGGAAATAGGAAATGAAATTTTCAAAGATGGCTGACATTGAATCTAGAAAGATTAAGTTAGCTTTGTTGGGAAAGAAATGTGTCAAACAAAAATATTCGCTCTAAGAAAAAATCATATTCACAGGAGCATAAAAAATGTCTAGACGCTTTTCTGAAGTAATATTTGATCCCAGTGTCTTGGAACACTTTCAATAAGATGAGTTTTGTTATTTTTACACATTTATTAAGTTCTCAATCCACTGTACTGCATCATGTAATCAATTCCTATTTCCTCTTTTTATTTGCTTATTAATCTCACACTTGTCTTATTTTCAAATTGATAATACTTGTTCCTTTGAGCTTCTTAAATCCCCCAAGGAAAATTCTTACACCAATGAAAAGAAGTGTTGTAATTTTTTCCTTCGGACATCAATTTGTAAAATAAAAAAATGTAACAAAGCGTATCATTTCAGGCATACTAATTTTCAGAATTTCCAAACTTGAATCTTTATCTTACTTTCGGTCCTATTCTTTAAGCCCAGAAGAAGTCAGTATTTCTATTGAGTGGTATGTAAGCCACTAACACACGTTAACCTGGGCTGCGGCAGCTTCTGGTTTACTGTGAGGGCGTCAGTGATGGATGGCCATCCGTTATAAAGCAACAGCACGGTGAAACCCTCCGCGCTCAACTCATTAGTTGAAAGATAAATATCTAAATAACCAAAATTCACGCCCTCGGCCTTAAAGCTGTTTGACAGTTTGAAAGTAAAAACATCGGAAGAAAAATATATTATTCACCTATCGAGAATCAAGTTATATTTATGTCGTCTGACTTTCTATAAAGTCGGATTAACAACAGACAGCTTTTGCTCTTTGTCTTCAATCGTAAACTCACTAATTGGCAATGAACGTCAACATGTGTGAAAATCAATAGTAATTGGCATAACGCTGTGCTAGATGTGCTAACTGGGTTGTGATGAAAGCAATTGCGTTTACCACTGCATTGCGGTTTTTCGAGAGAAAGAGAGTGGGGGGGGGGGGGGGGGGGGGGAGAGCAAATTATCATACATTTCATACGATGCTCACAATTTCCCAGCTGCTAAAAAGTCGCAGTTATCTAGATATTAATTAAAAAAAACTGTCCAGACTATCATACAAATTAACTTCAAATATGTAAGACCATCTTTTATGATGTTAAAGATCTTAAAAGACGAACGCCCTTTTAACATTACTTTTAGAAAAACTCGATATATGATTGATAGGTGTTCAATAGACGGTTTTATCAAAACTTTGGGAAAATTAGGAAGGCCATGATCAAGATTTAATTGATTCTATCTAGATGCAGGTCGCGAATGATGTGGAAATTAACTCTTTCTGCATTTTTCATCACAAAAAGTTCAAACGTATTTTTTTTTGCCTTTAAGCAACCAAGGAAATTTACCAAAACTTGCAAGAAATATCTGCTTTTACTTCCTCAAAAGTTCTTGGGATTTGACAGCCGCACTCTCATGCAGACTTCTGCAATCGAAGAAGCAAATATCTACTTTTTGCAAAGGCATAATGCTTCTTCACTCCATCAAATGATTTCATTAAGTTTTTTCGCCATTATATCTTTATTACTATGATCATCCTGGAGTCGTTCTTATACCGAGGAACGAACACGGCCTGTATTTCATCAATTAAGGCGAGCACAATCAAGCTTTTGATAAAAATTAAACTTTTGGTATACTGACGAGTAAAATATTCTTAAACTAGAAAAGGATTCCGAGAGCGCAGACCTCCGCCAAGGCAGCAAAGTCTCCACCCAATGCCGTGTCACCCCTAAATTTTCATTCTATAATGATTCAGTTTTTTGATTTTTGATTATTGATTGATTAATGATCCGGATCACCACCAAAAACTAATCATCTGTTTCTTGGCCCACTTATGACAGTTCCAGAAAATTTCATCAAAATCGGTCCATAACTTAGGGTTTTTTTTTATTATTGATTATTGATTGATTATTGATCCTGATCACCACCAAAAACTAATCATCTGTTCATTGGCCCACTTCTGACAGTTCCTGAAAATTTGATTAAAATCGGTCCATAACTTTTTTCTGTAATGTTGCTAACAGACAGACAGACAGATAGAGAGACAGACAACTAACGGAACCAAAAACAACCTCCTTGGCGGAGGTAAATATGCATAAATGGGTAAATATAAAAAAAATATTCATAACTTACGGAACATTTAATTATATCAAGTCTTTTGAATACAAGTTTACTAAACTCTATTCCTTTGAAAATTAGATAATTGTAAATAATTTAATGAAAAGAAAGCTCATGCGCTTACAAGTCCAATAGTATCATTGAGAATTGGTTGAGAGATATATAATTTTTAATGAATTCAGTGTGCCAGAATTCAGTGACTTGGTTCTTGAATGTGAAATCAGATTGAATTAGTCGTGCCTGTCTTTTACATCTGACACATGGGACTAGTTCGATATGAATGATTGAGATTATAAAGCAATTTTTAACATTCCGCAGAGTTATCATTCACTTAAATTGTTTCAAAATTGTTTCGACCCCCCCCCCTTTTTTTTTTAGAAATCGACTCTCCTTATACAGTTTGCGCTGCGATAGTGGTGACTCGAAGTTGAACAATAGAACATTTTGGACCCAAAAAAGGATAGGGGTTCAGTTTTAACTGAATAAGCACAAAATGCACATTAAAATATGGATTTATCAAATACACATTGTTTACGATTCAAATATTTAACTGTATTGAAATGTATTTCATTTGATAAAAGGACATAATGTTACACTGTGTGCTAATCTGATATTTAAAGATTTTTATATACGTTTTTGTTTGGCATTTGTCACATGGAAATTATGAGGAAAGAAAACATGATGCTGTATAAGAAGGGTAGCTTAATGTTAGTAAAAAAAAATCCCAAAAAATATGTACATCAAATACTTGAATACCCACGTGTATTATACGCAACTCCCTTTGCTACGTGTTACACACTGTGCAAATGGAAACCACCTTTAGGATGAAACGAAGAGAGTCACTGGAGAGGATGGGTCGTTTTTCTTGATTGTCGCACAGACGAAAAATAAGATTGAATAAAAAGAGAAATGGTTTTTGACAGACATACCATGCACGTTTGATTTTGACTTAGGCCGAAAATAAGCACTAGATCCAAAATGAGGAATAAATTAAACGAGTCTACCTATCGTCAAAGCTGTCTGTAAATGTGAAGACTTTTTAGTCTTTATAACGCGGTTTCATGTATCTTGATAACTTTTACTTCCTTGACGAGTTACTATCAATGATGGGGTTTTCACTCATGAAGTGTAATAAAATTAGCACAGATGAAATTATTTAAGTAATGCAATTATGTTTTTCGCGGTGATTTCACATACCATCCAAACCCAATATAGAGGTGCAAATGAGGTCACAGGCATGCTCTTAAAATATTTAGTGCACAGATTAAAAACTGTGTTTCACTGTCCTAGAACCATGAATAATAAATAATTCATCGTCTAATCCTCCTAAAGGGAACATACGTTACTGTCACAAATGTAAAACTTCAGCTGTGGAAGCGTTTTACTCACTTTAAAAATTTGAATAACAGTGGTTTTGTTCTTCAATTCTTTTCGCACAAGTATTACATTGTAAAAAAAAAACATGATAATGTTCTGTATAGCGTGTTTATTATTTTTTGCACGATTTTAGTTTGATTGTCACTGAATATCATAAAAGAAAAAAAAATGCAACACACCGACAGTAAAAAAGTATAAATCATTTTTTTTTTTGTTCTTGGTGCAAAATGTATGTCAGAAATGTCAAAGTGCACACTATACATATTTCACTTGTCAACATAAAACCCATTGTTACTTATTGCAGTAGGCCTAAGTGCTTGGACAGGCATAACCTTTTCGGACATTTTCCAGTGGAACATACGTTGCGTTCGTGTTAGCCACAACGCAACCTCCCAAGTTACAATTAAAATATTTATAAAGACATCCTTACGTCAGCTATAATTTACAATGACCGAATCACCACAAAATATATTGGCACACTATACAATTTTTTTTTAAAATCCCGCTTATGCTTCTTACTAGTGCATTATAATAGACCATGATAGAAATTACATTTGGATTTTTGTTCTAAACACAGGGGCGGATTCAGGATTATTTGAAGGAGTGGTCCGGTTTTGAGGATTGAAAGGCCGCTGATGCAAAGCCGACCCTCGCCCCCTCCCCCCTTGGTATCTTAGAGAGCGAACGGTGCCATTTGGTACGGTTTAGAACTATGATTCAGCTAGTCAAAATTCTAAGACTGGGTTCCAATACTTAGATCGATCCATCTGGATCGACCTAACGCCCTGGGGAGTCTCCCTAAATTGCTATCAAATAACCGGCTTATATGTCTGTGACGCCTACCGAATCACCTAGGAGGTAAAAATAAAAAAACCCTAACAGCTTTACTAGGCGTGACAGACATTTAAGCCGGTCAAGCGGTCAAGTTGACAGGACTATAGTGATATATATATATATATATATATATATATATATATATATATATATATATATATATATATATATATATATATATATATATATATATATATATATATATATATATATATATATATATATATAGGCCCTATATATATATATCCAAATATCTGTGGGAATGGTATCTAATTTCAATAGGGGACCATTGGTTTGATTTTTTTCAGAAATCGAAAGAACCCCCTGACAGCCCCTAAATCCGCCACTGTATACACACATACGTTTTGAAAGACTGAATACAACTTTGAATTTATTCAGTTTTATTTTTCTGATTTTTTTTAGACTTGTGAAATGCACCTCTATATTGGGTTTGGGTGACATACGTTTGTCCCAAAAAACCAAGATGCCAAATAAAATAAGGTAAATGAATTAATAAATAAACAAATACGTAAATGAACATATAAAAAGGAATGACATAAATAAATCAAAAATGAATAATCAAAAGCATTTTTGCATCTACGAAAGTTAACAATTGATGAATATTGTAGGCCTACGACTTTATATGCGATTTACCTAAAACATGGAAATTGCAGTAATACTAAAAAGGAATCAAAATACGAGATCACACACGGATGCCTTCAGTGACCGGAAAAATATCGTTTGGGTTGATAGAAATCCCAAATTGTTTATATACGGTAAAAACGAATGCATTAACTTTAATTTTTACATCTTTATTTTATTCTGTTATCCTCACACACTGGACAATAGTAGTGTCACGCCTACTGAACCAATTCTTTGGGGGGAGATAAATGGCTGTGGAATGATATGCTCCTGGTATCGTTTTATTAACATCAAATTTCACAAAAGAAACGGTTCTGATTGAACAATTGAACTGTATCGATATTCTGACATTGCTTATATTCCGGCTTTGATTACTCTGATTCAGGGGGTGACACTTCTATTGTCCAGTGTGTGTATTTTTGCTTCGAGGGGGAGTGAACTGTGTAGTGAGTGGGAAATGCAAAATAAAATTATTACCTTTGATACGGTTAGATTTATTTTATCTTTTAAAAATCCAAGACCCTTCTTTTTCATGTGGTAAAATTTACTCTGAAGGTATGCAAGACAATGATTATCTAGCTAGAGTAAGTACATTATCGGTGCAGAAAAAGTAAACGCTTTTGATCCCGTTTGATGTCCGGCTATTAGAAGTTCGCCAACTGCTAATAAACTACTAAACAAAAAGATGCTTGACCACGTTTTCACTCAAGTTAATGAAACATGGAGCATATATCCCTGTTTCGCAGTTAATATTATTTTAGTTATTTCAGTCTTCATTTAGGTTGTTACAGTATAAACGTGGTTGTGATGTATTTACCCTGGAAATTTACCTCAGCGCACCTGCTGCAATGGTTGCTACTGGTGACGTCAAACAACTATGCAAATCAGCCGCCATTTTTATACAAAATACCTCCAAGGGAAACGAAGGTGAAGACAAGCTTAGAAATCGGCGAAAATGGTAAGAGAGTTTAACGTACAAACATAGTAATGTTTAAAGACAAAAAAGTATGGCGTGATTGTCGATTATATACAAGTTAAAAGACTTGCCAGTACTTAAATTTCTATGAAATAGATAATTGGAAGAGCTAACAAACTCGGTGTCTGCAGTGCTAGTTTACGACAGACATCACTTTCGCTATGCCGGTAGCAATGGGGAGAAGTTGCTTCAAATGTTAATATATCGGACGTTGAAACTAGGACTGAAGTGAGTACCATTTCTCGAGAATTTGTATAGAGTGCGATGGAGTTACATTGGCAAACTGCAGTCAATTTAAATAAATTTTATAATACCACATTAGACTGCTGTAATGAAAAAAGGAAAAATATGCAAAAAAAGTTAAATAATTCTGAACTATTTTTATCAAATTCCTGTGCATACTTGCAAGAGACAGGTAAGTGTGACACGATCAATACAGATATTGCAGAAGTTAGAAGCAGAAGGTACAGGCATGTGTGAATGTGTGAACGCGCGGCTGTCACCTTGATTGGTTATTAAACAAGTGTTGTAAAATCGCCATATGATTGTTATACTGGGTGCATAAAGCTTAAAACCACACCAAATAATGTTAGACTGCCTTACAAGTGTACCATAACACAAATAGAAAAAAAAATTGGTTAAAGCATTCAAGATGACTGTCGCAAAATCCCCATATACCTCCATAGAGACAATTAAAGAATGCATGAAAGCATGTGAAACAGACTTGCCGAAAATGAACAATTAAAGTCCAAATAAAGTACTGGTAGTGCCAGCCATTAGACCAGCCTCAAACTGAATTGGTACACCTACCGCAAATGTTCAAAGCTACATCCTCCTGGCGTTCGCTTCTCAATCTAAATTTAATTTTAAATTTCAGTTTTTAAAATGCACATTATCAGGACCACACATGCCTGAACCCAGCAACGCAGTTCACAGAAACCATGCAGACTCTTGCAAACTTGACCTGTCTTGACCCCTCAAAAAAAAAAAAAAAAAAAAAAAAAAAACGGGATGTATGGCATGTATCCTTTTTTGTAACCCAGGTTTCATGGTACCCTGAGCCAGTGACATATCCGGCATTACAAAGTTATGCATACCAGTATCTGTGGATTGACTGGCTTGGCATAAGGGTTCAGGCTTGATTGGTCCTGATTAAATGTATTTTACACATCAACTTTAGAAATGAACAATGGGGGGGTGTAGCTTGGAAGATTTGCAGCAGGTGTACCAAGTTTGACTTGGCTGATCCTACTATTTTATTTGGATTTTTAACATTCGTATTTAGCCATTCTCATTCACAAACTTATATTGTCTATGTATGGGGGTTTTACCTTTTATGGGGATTTTGTGACATTTGTTTTGAAGGCTTTAACTGATTTTAATTTTTTTTTATTGCATTATGGTAGACTAGTATGGCAGTCAAAAGTCTTTTCTGGTGGTTTTTAGGTTTATAATGCACCTGGTTTATGAATCACATGGGGATTTTATGACACTCATTTACTAACCAATTAAGGTCACAGCAAAGCATGGGTATGTATTTTCTGGTTTGGACTTGTTTCTGATTTCACAAAAGAAGAGCAATATATGTTTATAATTGGACAAATATATATACATATATGAACCAAGAGAAAATGCCCTGTAAGAATTATAAATTATTAGTACCATTTTTTAACCCAATAAAAATAAAATCTACATGCAAAAAAAAAAAAAAAAAAAAAACCTTTGAACTCCACTTTCTTCAAATTTCTGGTCATAAATTAGACCAACATTTTTCTTTCTGTTATTTAAGGTACAGAAAGTAAAATATATGTGCAAATATCTTTTTTTTGGAAAATAATGTAATAAATCATTGTGGTATTTTTTACTATTGAAATTGATGTATGATTAATATGGTGGCTTTGTTGATTTGGTTGCAGTGGTTCAACGTAAATATTCACTCAATATGCATCTTTAAAAGGGGAAGGCTTTGAGCTTGAATTTTATATACTCATCAAATTTCAAGCATCTGGTAATTTTTATTTATTGGTTATTCATTGAAAATGAATGAATTTAAGAAGAAAAAAAAACAATGATACCGTGAATGAAACATGTTTATAAGTATTAATTACTTTAAAATGATATTATATAAAAATGTACAACTTACAATTCAAAAGCAGGCTGTGTAATCTGGTTTTTAAATGCTCACACATACATTAACATTGACATTTTGATGTCCTTAACACTTGAGATTTAGACATTCTCTAAAATTATCATCAGTATAACCTTATTTCACACTATTTTTCTATGGAATCAAGCACCTCCTAATAACAAAATTTACCACATACAATTAATTTTAATGCATTCAATGAAGTGCACATATACCAGGAATTACAAATTGCAAAGAATTAATTTTGTAAAAATGTTTAATTTCTCAATAATTCTGCATTAGTTGAGTAAATGGGTTTCAGTCTTTTATATGTTAAAGGGATGACAACTCTTAGTATCAGTTTAAAATTCCACAATACTTACATTTTAAACAACACATAAAATGTAATAAATTGCATTTTACCACCAAAACGGCACTTAATCATAATATCTGTATATTGCGAGATAATGGACCCTCATTGATTGTTACCCTCTGTAATAATCTCTGAAGAATGCAATCTCTGAAGAGATTATTACTAAAAATATACTCTTCAAAATAAAGAAAGAAAGAAAGAAAGAAAGAAACTGAATGTGATCAATTTTCTGTATTGTACTCAACACCAGAAGGGTGTGTGTTACACTGTTAATCTGCTTGCATTCAGCTAGATTCCCTGTGAAGTTGGATTGATCTACGTGGAATGATAGTTTCAGTGGAAAAGAGCACTTAGTGTGCATGCACAAATACTGGTGCCCATACTGGGGTCACCAACTTGTGAACACCAACCTGTGAACACAGGGCAGACATGCTGAAAACTATTCAGAATGGTCGGACATTTGGACCGGCAGTAATGAAAAATTTGCTGGACCGAATGGATTTTTGTCGGACCAAAAACCACCCTATTCGTTTGAGTTAGATACTACCAGTATTATTAGGGTAGCTTACTTTGTTTGTGAATGTTAGGGTTTGAAATGGAAGGGAAAACACGATTTGGGTACTATACAATTTTATTAGTGAAGTGTGTCGAATGATGACTGTAAATTCAAAATTGCAGCTCTTAAAACTCTTTTTGGTCCAATTTTTTACTGGTCCAGACAAATTTTGCCGGTCATGACCGATCGGACCTACAGTTTCAGCATGTCTGCAGGGGCTCCTCAGTGCATGAATATCTAAGGACACTTGAGAGTATCAACGATCATTTATTTAAAAAAAGACTAGGATTAGTGGTTGACAAGCTCAAATTTATATATAACTTATTTAACTAGGTTTATTTCTGTTAATGAAAGTTTTTTAAAAATATGAAAATAACCATAGGGAAATTAAAAGAAAAAAAAACATAAAGGTAAAACTAAAGACTTCTTGCTTAGAACTTCTTGCAAATATATTGATCAAATTATAGTTTTTTATCGACAAAATATTTTAACCATTTTTAATGGACCAGTTAAAAAAACAGTCCCAGACTTTTTCACTCCAATTGTCTTGAAAGGGACCACAGACTAATTGTGTTAACTCTTTGACCATTTCACAATGCCTTTATTGATTCTGAGGTGTAGTCTAGCTTATGTTGGCAACACAAGCCCATGGCCTGTTTACTGTTGGTAAGTGCACAAGGCAGATATCTCCAAAGCATTGATTTGAATATATGGGGGGATTGCACATTGTACTGCTGGATAATGTTGCAGTGATTTTTAACCTTGCAAAGTCACAACAACTGAATGCACACTGGGTTTGGTACATGTTATGTCCATCCTGTGAAGAAAATGTGCACTTGGCAAAGATGGAGTGGAAGATGAGATTCATTTTCTGCTCCAATACTTCCCCACCTCAAGAACCAGAGACAGACTTCACTCCAACCCAACACCTCTGTAGCTGTTGTTGAAAATTACAAAAAACGTATTGAATGTGAATAATACAGAAACTGTAAATTAATTTTTCTGGAAATTCCGACAATTTTCCCTTTATCACTAAGGTATACCTTATCCAAAGTATTTTGAGAAAATTAGGATCTACAAATATGTTTTCAAGAGCTGAATTTGTAATTTTTACCGTCAGTGTGGAACTCAAAAGGGTCTTTAATAGGAGTGGCTCAAAAACTTAAAGATTTAAAACAAAAAAAAAAAGGTTTATGGATCATAATTCAGTGATCTGTTTTGAATATGGTATACATTTAAGTTAGCAGTTAAGGGAATAGTTTTAACATCTCCACGAAAATTTAGATGTGAACCAAGTGCTGTTTGAAGGACAGGAAATTTATAGAAGATCTGTATTGATTGGCGCAGGAAAACATAACACCATCAACACCGTTGCGATGGCTGTTACTAAAGCTTAGCAAAAATGGAAATTGATTAAATTTTTTTGAACAGGTACGGCTTATGCTGTGGTGTTCCTTCCTGTATCACAGTAGACTTTTAGAAAAAATTTTCAAAACAGCCAAATATCCTGTGGCAGTTTCATCAATTTGTATGAAAAAATATCACATCATTTATAATTTTGTAGCATCTTTGTCCAATCTTTTTGATGATCTTATTAATGTGATAACTTATTTTTCCTGGGGCATGGAAAGGTACGCTGTATTTTGCAGTATAAAGTTTGTCTTAATTTATCAGGTGTACTTAAAATACATTTTGTTCTCTGACTTGAAAACCAAATGACTTCATGATTAGTGTGCTCACCAAGGTTGTCCGTAGGTGAAGATCAATCCAAATATCTACAATGTACAATGTTACAAATTCATAAATGTGTCATTTTTCTTCTCCAGTGACCTCAGCCAGCCCCCTGGAGTGTGCCTGTGATGGGGACATTGAAACTCCAAGCTGTCACAGCAGTATTGCTTCTGCCTCCTGGTTATTTCTGGTTGTCATAGCATCATCATCATCATTCCTTCACCATGACAGAAAAAGTTCTGATCCAGAAACGTGAATCCACTGTGTCTGGATACAGCACAGCCACAGAAAATAATGACGAGAATGACAATCCGGCAGCGCCTGTAAGAAAAGTGACCCCATATGAGAGGTTATCCCACGACCTTGTGAATGACCAACGTTGTATTAAAGAAGTTACTCTAGGAAAAAGGATTGGATTCTATAGAATACGTGGAGAACTTGGGAGTGGGAATTTCTCACAAGTCAAAATGGCTATACACTCTCTTACAAAAGGTTTGTATTGCCTTATTTGATACCACAATGTTGTGATAATGAAAAACACCCTTCATCTTGATATATTTTGATGCAGGCCCTTAGCCAGGGGGGGTTCGGGGGGTTCGAAAGAACCACCCCTTTTGCTGGGAAAAGGTCCACTCTGGGTAAAATTTGATCTAGGTACATGAAGTTTTCATGGGAAAAGGTCCACTTTTTCAGAAAACGAACCCCCCTTTTGAAATTGCTGGCTACGGGCCTGTGATGTGTCAGTGAATGACAGTAATTTGTATTGATTTAAACCCAAATTTTGTACATAGTCAAAAAACAACATATCCTGAGTATGACATTTACTTTTCCCCTAATATAAATGGGATAAAATTGGTTTTGCAAAAGTCCAAATTTCAGATTTCACTTATGGACTTCAAAAATGTCTGTATTCAGTTAAAAGAACAATCTGTGCTATTCCAGAAAAAGTAGCAGTCAAAATATTAGACAAGACCAAGCTTGACCAGAAAACCCAGCGCCTTCTCTCGCGGGAGATCTCCAGTATGGAGCGTCTCCACCACCCCAATATCATCCGTCTGTATGAGGTCCTGGAGACTCTGGCCAAACTCCACATTGTGATGGAGTATGCCAATGGAGGGGAGCTGTTTACCAAGATCACAACAGAAGGAAAGCTTCCAGAGAGTGAGGCACGTTCTATATTTGCTCAAGTCCATGCCGCTGTGGAACATATGGTAAGTATGGACAGAATAAAGTTCCATTTATTTATTTATTTATTTATTTTTCCAATAAAAATGAAAAAAAAATGTAAGTATTGTGGTATTTTGAAATATTTTTGTGTGGGGCCTTCAAGGAATTCATCTATTTGCTGTTTTCTTTTCAACTAGTTGTTCTTAAATTTTTTTGGCAAATGTTTGGGGTGTTGATATGTTGTATGAATGTGTATGAAGTCATTATAGACTGGATGTAACTTCACAAAATCTGTATAAATACATTTGATTTTAAGCCTAATACCATTTCTTTTTTAAATTCCTCTAGCATGACAACCATATCATTCATCGGGATCTCAAGGCAGAAAATGTGTTTTATGCCGGCCCCAACCTGGTCAAAGTGGGGGACTTTGGCTTCAGTACTTTCAGCCGTCCAGATAACTGCCTGAATACATTTTGTGGTTCCCCCCCTTATGCAGCCCCCGAGCTGTTTAAAGACGAACACTATATAGGAGTGTATGTAGATATTTGGGCTATTGGAATATTACTGTATTTTATGGTCACAGGGATTATGCCATTCCGTGCAGACACTGTGGCCAAGTTAAAGAGATGCATTTTAGAAGGAAATTTTATCATTCCAAGTTTTATCAGCAGTGATTGCCAGAAGGTGATTCAGGGAATATTGAGACAAAATCCAAAGGAGAGATTGACAATACGGGAGCTTCAGCAGTGTGATTGGCTAAAAGGGGAGGAGTTCCCTCCGGCGCTGGAACGCTATGAACTTTACCCCAGTCCTCAGAAGGAAGGCCTGAATGAGGAAGAGAAGGAGGCTAGAAAAGTTCTATCTGACCTAGGAATAGGAGAAGACATGTTTAAGCAGATGGAGAACAAAGACTCAAAAAATAGTATAACAGGGACCTATAGAATAGTGCTCCATCGAATTCACAAACGAAATTCCAATGAATCAAACTATGATGGCAACAGGAGTAGGAATAACAGCACAGTTGCAATAGGCAAAGAGAACATGGGGCAGGGACAGAGGACCAGAGTTTGCAGTATATTGTAGCAGAACTTGGCAATACATAGGCAGAATACATTGTATATATCTAGTCAGGGGGAACAGTCTCTGTCATCTCTGCACACAGTATCCCGCACTTTACTAGAACCACCTAATGAATAACATGTTTAAACTTGAATATAGGTTTGATGTGAAAATAAAGCCAACAGAATGTTTTAATCATCAAAAGTACTTAATAGCACTTTTGTTACTAACCATTTCAACAAGTCCCCAACATCCCAATTTTAGCACTTACTTTATGCATCCTTAATAATTTTTTGAAGCATAAAAACTAAGTGAGCAAGAGCACACGGAAAGTGTTTGTTGTGTTGACCAATATTTAATTATTGAATTTTAAAGTGACTAAGTGTAGGATATCAGACACACATTAACTTCATAAACCACTTCTTGTTGAACTAGGCTGATGACAAGTAGCACATTTTGATCATATGTTAAGAGATAAATACCATGAATTAATGTTACCAAATGTAATCAAATATACCCCCATCTGATGATTTAAATGATGTGTTTTGTGATGTCTTTGCCCTCATTGTCACTGCATGTCTCATATTGAGAGAATGTTATAATGTATGCCATCAAAAGTTGGATCACAAATTATTTTGAAACTACTAGAAAAAATCTTTTGGAGTGTGTTTGAATATAGAAATGGTTTAACATAAGGATAGAGTAGATTTGAGTTAACATAGAATAAATGGCATACTTATTTGTATGTAGTTGAGCACTAGGCTCATATTTGTCATACAGGATCTTCATCCCCAAAGCAATATTGAAAGATACGTTGAGTATTTGTGATAAGTAAGATGTTGTATGTGCCAAATAGCTGTTGTATCCAGTACCTAAGACTGAAGAGACCCAAGTATGGTATTGAATATGGAAATTTTTTTGATACATAGTTTTACCATGTGTAAAGTGGAGACAAGGGTTGTTTGGTATAAAACTCCCTTTAGCTTTTAAGGTTTCAAATCCAGTGCAAGTCTTATTCATTAGACCCACTGACTGCACGTTAATGAGCCTTATTAATGTAATCAAACTTATTTGAGATTTTCTCCGAGTGAATGTCAATCATTTAATAAGTCACTATGGCTATATATTACAGCTGATATCATATTATGTTTTCTTCATTTGTAGCAAGATGATCTCTTTTTCTCTTAAATGTATGCCATATGTTTTATACCTGAATTTGCAGCACACAGTTCATGCAAAATACTTTTTCTGTAGCAGTTGACAGTATTCTTCAAAAACGAGAATATTTTCAATTCGTGAACTTGAAGAAATGAAGGCATTTTTAACAAAGACAAAATGCCAAGTTTTAACGGCACGTAGGAGATACCTGTGACAAAGAAAACTAAAAAAAAGAAGTGAAGAAAATTATTTTTACGACAGAGAAGTGATGGCTTGTCTCTGAAAGTTTAACTTATATATATATATGCAATACTGCTGATTCAGGGTAACAAGAATGTTGCTGTTCTTGTATGAGCAAATGTGATAATGTTCCATGGCAAACATGGGTAGACCAGTACTTTTTCCTCTTCATCTCTGACAAGATTAATACCTGTATGGTGCAGCAGGGCCTAATTCACCTTTTTTACATTGTACAGTTAAATGAAGCTTATTTATTGGAAAATATAGTGTACTGATTTTCACTTACAATTTGCCAAATTATGGTCCCTGTCTGCCATTAGTTTCGTGAATAACATATGGTTGCCTGAGTAACAGTAGCTTGGATTGCACACGGGATAATTAAGATTTCTCCAATTTAATTTTGTCTTATCTATTATAGTTTCATTATGAGTTTAACTGTCTTGAAAACCAGAGTAACTGATGACCATTTTGTCTTGGTGTGTAATGTATTATATGTCCATTTCCTTTATCAGTAATCATGGTGATTCACAGGCAAATGGCACCCTTTTCAGAGGTTATCAGACAAGCTGGTGAATTCTCACGGTGAGCTTTATCTTATTGAACTCCTTCAAAACAAATGAAAAGATCTGATTATATGTACACAAGATATTACTGTCAGGAGGAAATGAAACTGGGAGTTGCTTTGAAAAATGTGTATGAATTACATGGAAACCCAAAGAAATGTAGTCCACTACACTACACTACACGAAGGGAAATTTGACTTTTTTCTGTCATTTTCATTTCCATGCAATGTGCACTCTGTTACATGATTTTCCATTGCATTGTATAAAAATTTGCCCGCTAAGCAACTGTCTCCACTGATATTGATAGTTTGATTCATATTGAAATCTAATTAATATTAAATTTTGGCACAGCAAAAAGATAAAAAATTAGGATGGAAATTATGCATAATAGAATATGTCATTGACAGGATACACATCTATCAGTGTCAGGCATCTTAACAACTCTTATGCCATGCTTTTGTGCTGTTATGACATATTTTTCGAGTAAGCTTGACTCACTTCTTTCATATCAGCATAATGGTTTAACTTTTCAAAGTTATGCAGAATCATTAGGTGTATACATGTCATTTCACTAGTCCATATGCCAACTGGGTGAAGGAAGTAGGAGAAAATAGGTTGCACCCAAACAGTATGTGTTAGGCCATTTGGTTGATCATTTCAATTTAAAAAATGAAAATATATACCAGGTAAATGCATTTCTATAGAAAAATATAACCATTTTCCAGGTAAATGCATTTCTATAGAAAAATATAACCATTTTCCACGACGTACACTTTATGTACAATTCAGTTCTGTTTATGTAGAATAACATTCTTATTTATATATAAATATTTTATGATTTTGTTGAAATACATATATTTATGTGCCTAAAGTAGATCAAGGAAGATTTTGGGTGTATGTAGACCTCTTCACATTCACTGTGCAGTATTTTTTATAGCGTCAAATCACTTAATATATTATATTTTGTCTGTGCTTTTTAAAAAGGGAATAAACATCAAGGTTATAATTATTTAATTATTTTTGTCATGATTTCAATTGACAAATATTTGTTCAGACTGCTAAACACAGCAGATGTGGCCAAACACCTTGAAAAAAATGAAGATTGCTTGGGATATATGAGATGTTTTTTTGTCAAAAACCAGAGTTCTTCATCAGTACCTTGCATGTGTTTTAAGGAAAATATTAAATATGTTTATATTACCAGGAGAGCAATTTATCATTATAACACTAGTACATCCATGTGGTCCTCAGAACTTCTAGAAATAACCTTTAAGATGGGACTGATCAATGAACAAATTACGTGCGAGGGATCATTTGCAATATTGATGATATAGAAGGTTATGAATGTCATTGACAAGGTGCCGAGTGGTAATAAAATCCGACTTTTTAATTCTTTTGGGTGTATTTTAGCAGACAAACTTTCTGATCTAGTGTTAACAGCACAATAAAAGACAATGAATAACAGCAAACCCATCCAAGATAGCTTATTGCTTTTTTTTTTTATTCAGTTTATGTTTCTCCCCATTTGGCACAAGTTCAAGAACATTATTAATTCTTTTTTTTTTTTTTTTAGTTATGAACTTTCGATCATTCAACAACACTGTGAGTTCATTAGATTGTGTAGAAAGTCATGATTTTCAGGACATGACCTACAGCACCATAATAAGGTTGAGTTGAATGAGTCATGTGACAGGATGAACAATATATATATTGTGAATTGAGCTTTAATTAACATAGCTTGATAAACTAGGTTCATATAATTCATATCAGCTAATATTTCTATCTCCCCCCCCCCCCCCCCACTCACACATATTTTTTTTACACTCAATTATTTAATCTACTGTATCAACCACAGACTATCCTTTTTAAGATGCATTTAAATCATTCTTTTGGACACAAAAGCTGACCAAATGCCACCATATAGTTTCAAATATAATAGCTAAGAGAAATACCAAAGAAGTTGTTTCACATTACCTGAAAAATAATATTTGAACAGATTTTCTGCTAGCTTTCTAGAAGTATATAAACAGGGCAGATAAGATGGTCAAATTTACAACTAAAAATATGAAAAAGTTGCAGTTTAAAGCTATTTTATGATTGAGTGAGGGATTAATTTGGTTTATCTCTTAGCATGTCTACTTTATTTGAGTTGTATAAAAAAAACTAGTAGAAGTGATTTATATGGGTTACTGGGAATCTAAGCTCCACCGATGCTCAGTTCAAATGTTGGCAATGTCATATAAATAATCATCTTCTGTTCCAGAAGAGAGCTTTAGGTCCCATATTATTATTATTGAAAATGTAATTTCTACATTTCGTGATAGTATATGATGTTCTGAACAAAGATAAAGAAAGAAAAAAGGAAAGAGAATTAGTACTTAAATGTGAATTATATCAAAGAATCCTGCTTTACCAGAGGTTGTTGTATCTCAAACAGTATCAGCTGGACCAGTGAGCTACATTTTGAACATTGAATCTGAATGTGCAGAATTCATCTCCTTGGATGGACCAACCATGCAAATATTGCTAGCCAAGCACAACTACCACAATCAAAAAGATGCTTTCTGAGCCAGTTTTTATGAAACTCAAGGTTCATTTACAATTTATTGTGCTAGCTGGTACGCACTAGCTCCATGGGGACTCTGGTGAGTGCAATCATTAACAAGACTTCTGGCACTGAGTAGAATACAGAAAAGCTGGTGATTACACAAGTACTGGTAAGTTGGAAACAAGTGGAGGTGTGTCAATATGTCAACCTCATTGCATTCAGTAACAGGCATTTGTGTTCAAATTGGCAAAATGAATTCTTTTACTTTTGTAAATTTTACTAGGGTAGCATGTTGAAACACAAAAGTTTTATTTTTTCATTTCTTTAAATCAAATTACACCTTATTGGCCAGCAGTTCAATCATTTGACAAAACTCAACCTCAAACGATTCCATCTTGGTTTTAAAATACAAAACATCTAAATACAATTGAGATCAAATGTTTTAAGAGTACATCATTTTTTTTGACTATATCAAACAAATAAACAGATTCTGAAAAATCTTGTGATATCAAAACTGAGCAAACATGATGACCTATCATTTTTGTTGGATCCTGTTATTAGTATTGTTATGATCTTGATAAATGAACAACTTTTAAGACCAGATTTACTACTGTTTTTCAGCACAATCATAAGGACTGCATCTGTAGTAAAAAGACAAAACTGAACTAGCTTTTGTAATAGCATTTATTATCACACTGAAAAATAGATCATATCTGCTCACTTTGACTGGGAATCAGTCAATAACATCATCAACAACAAATAAAAGATATCAGGATATACCCTCCCCCAACCCCCCCCCCCCCCCAATTAATGAGCTCATGAAAGTTCCTCATAACACATTAATACAAAAAAATCACTTATTACTTATTTTTTTCTATGTTGTTATATTGCAAATAATTAAACCTAGTAAAAAGCTCATTCCAATGCACCCCAAACAGTTCTGTTAATATTAACTTTTTTTCATTCTCTTTCAGTTTTAAGTTGGTTTTGAGTCTTTAGATCTTAAGTTATAATAATATCTGATCTAAAAAGTAAATATCCATAATCAATTTAGATCAAATTCAAATATAATGCACACTTTTATACATATAAATTTCATGAGCATACCACAAGATACAACCTTTTGTTCAAAGTTTGGCATCAAAGAAGCTATCTGGGAACAGGGGGAAAATCCAACTCTGAACAAGGAGGCCTCGGGGTTTTACCTCTCACATATATGGGATGAGGCACTGGAGACTATTCCTAGCCGTATGACAATAGATAGCTGACCAGTCCATCCAGGCTATTTACCTAGTGAAAGGTCTCTGGTTGAGCCGGCAACTTCAGTTCCAATATCAAAGTTATTTGTATTTATCATTCTTATTCTACTGGATGACTAACAACATTCACTCTACCTTTATCTATTGACTTATTTATTTATTCAGGGTAAAAAACATGGTAAATTTAAAATGTATCTTCCCACTGGCCCTTAGAAATCTATTTTAACACATCATAGGCTAAAGTTGCATACATCTTGTCCTAAGAGTATATTATATTGGGAGTTTGAGGTGATGAGGCTGATCCAAAATTCAAATAAATTGC
This sequence comes from Lingula anatina, assembly GCF_051362555.1. Classification (NCBI taxonomy): domain Eukaryota; kingdom Metazoa; phylum Brachiopoda; class Lingulata; order Lingulida; family Lingulidae; genus Lingula; species Lingula anatina. The sequence goes on along the minus strand of NC_141767.1, from coordinate 65,940,201 downwards.
AGTTTATTTAACAGATAGAAATTTCACCCCGAGTTTGCACATCAAAGTGGCTAAAATATAAATAAGACTTTTTTTCATTTCACAACCACGCATACTTCCAATGTAGAAGTAGTATGTCTTAAATACCCATATTGCACGCAATGTGAGGCATCTTTACTTTAGAATCTGTACTGTTTGCCAGAGAGGTCATCTCACCACCCTCAATCTTATGTCCAATCTTCTCACTGTCTGCATTTTGTGGAGAAAATACAGGCATATTTTCACTACATAGCTTCTCAGTATTAGACTGGGTGTTAGACTTCTCAGTGTTTGTTACCTCAGAAGGGAATTTAATAAACCCATGTTTATCATCGTCTTCTGCAGTAATATCATTATGCACGTTGGCATTGTCAGTCATTTTGGCAGTTACAGCAATCATATTCTTATCAGCACTAGCAACCTTGGACCTATCCACTGGAGCTTTGGTGGTGTTAAAAACTTCTTCATCTCTAAGAGCATTTTCTGCTACATTAGCATTTGCAAAAATGGTGTTTTTAACATCCTCAGGTACCTCTCCTCCACCCTTAAGATCATCAGTAACAGTATCACAGGGTACATCACAGCGTGTTGCTGCCTTCACAGCACTTTGCTTATTGTCTGATTTGTTTTCCTTTATATAACTAACATATACTTTCTGCTCCCTCAATCCTCCCACTGCTGGGTTACCATCACAAGACTCATTACTATTGTTCCGGGACTGGTTTGCTTGTTCCACTGCCTCCAGTCTCAGTGCTTTCATGAAGGCACGTGGATCTTTTCCTCTCAGGGTGGGGCAATTACATGAAGTTCGGAGTTCGAGAGCCTGAAAAGTATTGGCTTTTAGCATTAAAACAAGTACTGGCTTTTTATCTCTGTTTTATATTCCTGCTTGCTATATATATATCTCTATGGATTGTTATATATTTATATATATACATATAAAATGATACACATAATATACGTGCAAAAAGTGGTGACCAAAACGATAAGTGTTTGTGTGCACATGTATGTGTCACAGACCACCTAAAACATTAAATTCTGAGTATATAAACCATCTTGTGGTACCATAATCCCAATATCAAAGTCAATGTTAGTATGGTGACAAACCTGTGGAACCAAATCATCTAGTTTGTCCGCACGTTCATCACTCCTGGGATGTGTGGAGAGAATATCCATAACATTCCCTGTCTCCAAATCCTTCATGTGCATCATGTTCCAGAATACACTGCTTTCTCTGACATCAAAACAGGCCTAAATAAATAATTAAAGTTTTTAATCATAATATTATTCTGTTGAACATTAAAGAAAAATGATCTATACTGTCATGTGTCTTTTCAGTTTCCATTGTTGTTTCACAAGTTATATTATACAAAATCAGTGAATATGCTTCTAGATAATGCTAATATGCATCACATGATACAACTGTAAATCAAAAATCTATGACAACTACCTTAGCAGCCAGCTGCAAACCTTTATTGTCTGCCTCAAACTCTAGTTTCCTGCTGTAAGGCATATGAAACATGGCCTACAAAAAACAACAAAAATGCTGTGGCATATTTGCATTAAAAGTTTTCATGTATAGAGAGTTATAATTACAAACAAGGTAACAAAAAATTCAAGAATAAAGTAGGAAGTTGATGTGAAAATTATGAAGAGTGTACTTATTTGTTTTTCATTCATTTACACCAAACTGCACTGTGTTAAAATGGAAAACACATTTAGGTGACATAATAAGATGATCAAATATGGATCAAAGCAAACAAAAGCTAAATAAGTGCACAGTCTGCTTATGTCAATCACATTTGAATACTCACATTCTGAATGTTTTATGTTTAACAGCATGGAATTCTTACCTCAGTGGCTTTATCAAAGAAATACTGGGTGACAAAAGCCACTTGAAATGGGCCAATAAATAACCAGCAGAAAACCAGAAAACACAAGGTGATAATTTCCCAAAATGCATGTTGGTTCAACTTCAGACTCTACAATTGAAAGTTACTTTTATATAGAAAAAATAACTCAAGGCTGAAAAATCAAATCAAACATATTTCCTTTTATATACAGAAAATAACTCAAGGTTGAAAAATCAAATCAAACATTTTTTACCTATATATTAGCATATATCCAACAGTTTAAATAATGATCAAAGTAACAAAGAGAATTTTTCTAACAATCAAAGAGGCAACAGATCTGTTGATATACCATTCTACTCACCCCATGCCCCAACACACAGTGAGCCAGCTCATGTGCAAGAACTACAGCCAGTTGATCAATATTGTGTGCAGACTTCAGCAGACCAGTGAAGACATAGATATCACCAATCTGGAAAAATAAATATTTGCATTTTCATGTTGCAGGTAAGAATGAAATTCAAGCAGATTTTTAATCTTAAATCTTAGTCTTAAGTTGCAGGCAGACTATTAATAGAAAAATCACATCTTTAAAAAGCAAAGAACTAGCAAAGTCAACCAGAGCACATTTCAGTTATGCAAACTAAAGAATAAACTTTCTGAAAAGTTGCTGGGCTGGCGGTTGTTCAATTTTTTTGTACCTCCTTTTGAACATTGTTTAACGCTCCTTAAAATTTTTATTTCCAATGTCACCTATTCAAGGCATGAATACACTGGAGTAGAGAGAAAATGTAAGGATCTGTGTAATTACATGTGCCTCTGTATGATAATGGCAGTCTCAACCTGTCAATAACAGTGGTTACACTTACAGGCAAAACAAAAGCATTAATATTCTCATCGTCATCAACGACAGCTATCCTCCACTTATGTAATCCCTGCAATTCTTCATTCCCATTCAAAAGAGTAAGAACAGTCTGCCTTACCACCTGTGTGTATGGGTGGTCTTGTGGAAGAATCTGATCTCCGAGCCTTAATTGTTCCTTAAAAATTAGTAGCAAGTGTTAAATTTATAAAGAGGTATTGTGTTTACCAACAAAACTAATCGGTTTATTTAGACATTTTCTACAGTGCGTAATCGGTTTATTTAGACATTTTCTACAGTGCAAGTGGTTCTGAAGGTAAATGGTGTAAAGTTCCAAATGAAATCCTAATCTACAAAATTATCTTATCTCAAAGGGTGCAGTACCAAAGAAAGGGGCTGGGTCAAAGGCCAATCTAAACTTACCCTATAGGATTCTTCTTTTGCAATTTCCATGAGCTGTGTATCAGTCAACAACTTGACAGTCCACTCCCCTGTGCTGGGATCTACTTTGACATGATACCACATGAATGTAGTACCCAAAAATAGAATGAAGATGAGCAATCCACATGAAACCTTCTTTTTGGTCCCTTGGTCCAATTTTACCCAGACTTTCCTTGAAAGCCTGCAAAAACAACAGAGGTAAAAGGCACAAAACGCGATAACCGAATTTAACTACCTAAGCAAATTAGGTGGTTTTTTTCTCCTTCTTGCTACAACAAACATTTTGCTAAATTTAGTCTACTGGTTCTAAAAAACATCCATAAAAACACAGGCAATCTTTAAATCTACAAAAGTTACATTAAATATAAGCAATATAAAAGGGTTACCATCCCAAAAAGTGGCCTACAACCCGCACAATGATTTTACCAATAGCCAGTTGAGGTGCATGCATGGGTCTTGTGGTATGAAACCCCCTGCTCTGTCTGCAAAGCAGTGAAGATCTGAAGCTATTTTGTACTTTCAATCTGATATTACAATTCAATATCTTTCTCCCAACACTGAGTCCACTTCGCTTATTGTTGGCAAACAGGCTTAATGTCATTTTCTGTACAGGAGATCCACATTGCTTGTGGGGAGTCAATAGCATCTTGGATGGACAGATCATGATGTCTGATAGCCTGTTACTTGCCTTCCTTGGTATTCCTGAATTCAAAATCAGTCTTGCTGTAGTCATCTTCCCCAGATTAGACATTTTACAACATGTATATTACAATTCAATCACCCAATATCAAACAACAGATAGTCAGTACAACAAACATCCGATGGTATCCTCCAATAAGGGTCAGGGTGACACCAACACGAAGTCCGTATCGAAGCAAATCATAGGCTGCTTGTGCAGTTCTAGGACTGAAGAAAAGGGTGATGAAACGAAGGTAAAATGCAGGCCTCTGACTCTTGCTTCCCTGATGATGATCAATGGAGATGACTGTACTTGTTGATAATGGTTGAGACATGAGTACAAGTACTTCTTCTTTGTCAGAGGTGGTGAAACACTCGTGATGAAGCCTATGGGAAGATATTAACATTACAGTATTTAATTCATAAGCATTTGAAAATTGCTCAAAAAGTAACGAAGCAACAAAAATGTCTTACAGTGTACTAAAAATTTAATTTAAAACTCAATTCTCAACCTCAAACACCTAATTCTAGTCTAAAAGTGTAAAAACACCTTCCCTCTGCTCCATAGTATTTACGAGCAACTGCAAATGCATATGGAGCAAAGGTAAATTACACCATGATGGTAGTTACTTTGTAACTTGCGGTTACACTGATCTTCTAGAGCAATCCTGCACATGTTCTTTTTATCTTAAATTCTAGTATCAGTGGCGGATTTAGAGAGGCAGGTCAGGAGGGTCCTGACCCCCCCCCCCCCCCCTGGATTTCTGGTCCCCTCTTGAAATTAGAATTTTGACTAGCTGAAAGAAAGTTCTAAACCATACCAAATGCCCTCTAAAATACCAAATTTTTCGGGGCCCGCACGCCAAGTGGTGAAGGGGGGAGAGGGGGGGTCTGCATCGCATCCGCGGACCCCCCTTTCAAATAATCCTGGATCCGCACCTGTAGTAGTAATATGTACCAGAAATGATATACCATTTTCTCCTTTCAAAGCTTGACGGAGTTCTCTGTAGCGAGGTGAAACTGGTGCAAGTGCATCAATGATACAGTACGTGTCTATACTATACCACTACTATTTGTGATCACCTAACCGAACAGTCTCGTTCGTGATGTGCACTGTTTATCCAGCCCGTAACAAGACTGCGGTAAGGGTACCGTGAGCTTGTAAGACCGAAAACTGAGGCAAGTAACAAGACCGTGATGCAACTTCATACTCCCATTGCGTGTCACGTAGGCCGTCCAGCCGGCAGTCGGGTCCGTTTTGAATTGATCGGTTGAATATGAAAATCGCTCAAATGATTATTGCATTGCCTAATATATATATATTGATTACTTACTTCAACCCAAACACAAACTACCAGTCGTGGACAACGAATGAAACAGAGGCTTTTCTCATCCTCCAAACAGGGGCCTCGTTTTAAATCTTCTTTTAGGCAGTTTCAAGAGACGTTAAAATGAGGCGAATGTATGGAGCGTGCGGTAAAATACAAATTTCTTTTTTGACAAGTACATGCCAATGTACTGTAAAAATCAGTTCCAGTGGCGGATTCAGGAAGGGGGGGGGGGGGGTCATGTGGGTCCTGACTCCCCCCCCTTCGATTTCTGAAAAAATCACACCAATGGTCCCCTCTAGAAATAAAAATTTTGATTAGCTGAATCACATGTTCAAACCGTAGGCCTACCCAAATGGCACCGTTCAGCGGACCCCTAACTCCACGCCAAGGGAGGGGGGAGGGTGGCTTTGCATCCGCGGCCTGTCATTCCAAAAAACCGGACCCCTCGCCCCCCCTTCAAATACTCCTCGTCCCCACCCCGGGGCCGTAGCGATAGTCCGAAGGTTCAATAGTCCGAAGGTTCATTGGTCCGAATGTTCACTATAGAACCTTCGGACCAATGAACCCTTGATTAAAAAATCGATGAAAATGTTACCACTTTTCGGACCAATGAACCTTCGGACTATCGAGACGCCCCCTACCCCCTTAGCGCAACTAGCAGGTATTGGTCTGATGGTCTGTCTGTGGCTTGTAGGCCTACATGAAGGGGAGACCGGGGCTAGTTGGACCCCAGGGTAAGTTGGCCCCCCATCAATTTATGAAAAAGTAACTACGAGGTAAAAAAATTGGCCCCATACTCTTGCAAAGTGACCGTAGCCTACAATGCTAAGGAAGTGTCGGACGTTAAAAAGTTTTACTTAAGCGGTGAGTCGAAAAAAACGATTTTTGCACCTAAAAGTAATTTTGTTTAAGAGATTTAAAAATCTATTTTCATAGGCTTTTGATCGAATATAAGATAGGCCCTATGTATAGGGCATCAAACTGAAGCTCATTGTTTCAAGTTTCACAGAGATGTATCATCGTTGCTCATTCTAGCACCATAAATGGCTACCATCCTTTAAAATAAATAATGTGCACCCGGGGCTAGTTGGCCCCCTTAACTCGGGGCAAGTTGGACCCTCATATTACCCACAAACCTTTGCGCGCAACGCTGTTTGAAATAAACAAGTTGGTGAAATTGATTGATTTTTTTAATTTTCTCTCTGGTGTTTTTTTGAAAATTTATATTAGAAATAGTCTGTTGATTGTAAGTATTAAAAAGCAAATCCACTGGACTTTCCGTAGAAAAACATTTATTTTGCCTAAATTCATTGTAAGGGGATTCCCTTTGTATTTATAGTGTTATATGTGGCCCCAAGGGGACCCCCCCCCTCCCTAGCTTAAAAAGAAAATTTATTATTCGTTTTCATTCATTAAAAACCTTCTTTATACCATTATTTATTTATTCTTAATTAAAACAAAACAAATTTTATTGATAGATATTTTGGTTCTTGCAACACATAGGCCTACACCCCCCTCCCCCCAACAACGTGACGTACGGAAACCTCAATAAATCTGCCTCGTTTGAACTGTTTATTCATCAAAGACTCTCAAAAATCAATTAAATAAATTAAAAATTTATAAAAATGTATTTCAAGGCGTTTACATGGGATATATACTTCATTTTCGTATAGGGGGGCCAACTTGCCCCGACCCTGGGGCCAACTTGCCCCATGGCGGGGCAAGTTGGCCCCCCTGCCGTCAACTGCGTTTTTTGTCAAATTGTGAGCCACCTGGCATTATATTTGAAAAATAATGACGTTGCATACGTAGCTTAGTTCATGGGCCGGACTTACTTTGAAACCGGTTTTGTTACTCTAACCCACTCCTAGGTGGCTCTACAAGGCCAAAAGTGTCTAACTGGGCCAACTAGACCCGGTCTCCCCTAACCTCGGAGGAAGAGTCGTATCATCTTTGTTAGACCTTTTATTGTCTTTTCTTCGTTTTATGTAGGGCCTACGAAAAAAATTATATACATGTACATGTTGGAGGAAGTTTTTTAGGTTAGACCCGTACGTAAGACTGTTGACAAACAGACAAACGGAGGTCGGGAGGTGAAAACATGGGTAACGTTAACCACGTCATGATATGCAAGGAAAGGCAGTGGAAGGGTCGCACATAACTACTTTAAATTAGGCCTACTATAAACTCCGTAAACTGATAAAAGGGCAAAACAAGGAGACTTTCAAACATGAGTTTTTGGCCCCTTAAAAATGCCATACAAACTTGAAATTTGTCACCTGATAAGTAAAAGAGCTAGGCATGAATGCACATTTTACTAAAATTTTGATTCGCAGATTTCCCCACAGAAATCTATTTCCATGTTTTTTTTTTCAAGCAGAGTAATATTGTGTTTGTGATTCTTGATACAAAAATTTTAAGCAGTAGGATTTGACCTTTTAATATCAGTGTAACATTGGTCGACTGCAGAACAAGGGGGGATAACAAAAAAAAATGCTGTCTTTGTTCTAATACATAGCATATATTTTTAGAAATTTTCATGTTATAAGCTCTTCGGTCTAGTTTGACAGTAAACTATCAGCTCACATGGTAACCATTTTGAAAATTGTCAATTTACCGACCTAAATAATTGTTGTAGAAATAAATGTTTGTCAGATTTGTGTTCGCCATCAAATGTCGCCTCAGAAAACACATGCTACAGAAAATTTTAAAGATTTACCCTAACCTAAATAGAAACTTGAAATTTGCCACATAAGATGTAAATGAGCTTGGCATGGATACATATTTTGAGTATGATTGAATAGGAAACAAGTTAGGGAGGTCACAACAACAACAACAACAAAAATGAAAAAAATAATAATAATAATAATTCCCCAATTTTTTTCCAAAAAAATCTGAAATGCTGACCAGTGAAAAACTAAAGTCCTTGTTCTAATGCACTGCATATATTTGGTGTTGCCGTCCTTTGCCGACTTTTAATTTATAAAATTATAAAATGTATAAATTTTCAATGTATAGGTTTTTACTTGAAATTTTTCAAATTATAACTTCCTAAATAATCAAAGAGTTAGTTGTTGAATAATATATAGCCTCTCCTCGGCGTTACTGTATATTTTCACTCAGTTCTTGGTACGAGGAATCCTGTTCTGAAAGCTCACAGTTCTCCTGTTTAACTAGATGTTCGTACGACGAGACATTTGCATATTCCTTTGGCAAGATCTGTCTGCGCTCAACAAGCCGTTCTTCGCACTGATTTGTCTCTTTGAAATGGATGTAAGAGTCTTTAATTACTGGTTTGGTTGGGAGATCTTTGCAGTCTCCGCCATGGGTAATAGTCTGAATAGTATCAACAATCTCTTCCACTTCAGTACCTTCTCTGTCAACCACATAGTCATACTTAAATAATTCACCTTGGTTAATTTGAACAGTACCAGTGACGGCAGTGTCACTAAATTGTTCCCCAGAAAACTGATTTATTTCGTCATACAATGGCCCTTGTGAAGTAAGCACAGTATCATCGTATTCAACGGCTGCCAATTGTAATGGTTCTAAGTATATGTGAGCGTCTGAGATCTCTTCATATGATGATAAGTGATATTCGTTAGAATAAAGGACTTGACCTGCAGTGGCATTCACATAGCTCTGCTGTTCCAAACCCTTGTGGATGTTGTCCATTTCTTGTTGTATTAGCTGAATACCTCGACGTCTACGCTCATAGCGGATACGACGAAGTTTTGCCAAAATGGCCCTCTTTTGCTCATATTCTAACCTAGAGAAATGAAAAAAATATATAATCCATAAGTACTAATCTTTTCGAATAGCAAGTGGCAGGCTTCAAGATTTGGAGCTTTAAAATAGTCATAAAATAAACCCAATGAATATAGATATAGATGTTTCATCCTACCTTTTATTAACAAGCAATATGACGAATATTATAACTGTGTAGCCAACTGTGATCATCCCGCATCCAAGCAAAACTGAAGGCAGATGATAAACAATATTACATTACTTCATATACGTGTATATATTTGGCGACACAAATAAAAAAAGTCCATATCCTCTAGAAAAAATTATCATTACTCGACCCATTCTCAGAATTGGATTCAACTGTTTGTACTTAATCAATTTCTTATTAAAATTAGCATAGTTCTTAACTAGTCATGAATCATTTTTAACCGCCATGTCTTCCTGCCACTCCAAAAGGTATACGATTACAAGAGTTGAAAGAGATTATTAAAGTCTGTGATTTCGTCTAGCCATGTGCATGGGTATAACGTTGACACCTTTCCCTCTCACCTTCAAAGACACCGCGCGCATCCAAACTACTTGTAGCTGTCGGCTGAGCTGTTGATGTCCGAAGTGGCGTTGTGCCTGTTGACACAATGGTTGCAGTAGGCCTACTGGTGGTCTCATCGTGGAGGCTGATCTTGCGGGTCATAGTAGTATTGGGTCGCACTTGACATATATTTCTTTCAATTTTTGTTGGAAAAGCAGACTTTGTGCCATTCACAGTCTCTGCAATAAACATGTATTTGCAACACAACAAAATAGTATGAGAGTTACGGAATTTTTCACAAGTAATATTAATTAATATCAGACCATTCTTATTTCAACTTATTTTTGACTTGCTCTTCACTTTGTCTTACCAGAGTAGAGCTGGCAGTCGAATGTTATGACTGTATGTTGGTAACCCTCTGCTTTCCATTCCATTAACCTGCATATTGTGTCATGTTGAGATGTTGTATTACAGCAGAGATTGATGGAACATTCTGTCAACCCAAGACACCCACCAGAGACTTGAGAACAGCAGAACGAATAGACATGGCGAATAGCAAGAAATCCGTCAGAACATTTTATCTGCACTTCGGAATGTGAAGCATCAAGTTTTACAAAACGTCCTGGAAAATAGCAGCCGCAAGCTTTTATATACAATAATAATAATGTACACTGTACAAGATGAGCCATTAGATTAGGCCTATATGTACATAGATGACCTATAAACTGTCAAACAGATACTTCAAGCTTTTAACACCCAAACACAATAAAGAGGTGCATTTCACATGCTGAAGTGTCAAAAAAATAAAATTGAATCAATTCAAAGTTGTATTCATTTTTTAAAAAACGAGTACGTGTATAAAACGAAAATCCATAACTGTCTCAATTTAAATTCAAATTTTAATTTTTACCATTACGCAAAGAAGCCCTAAATTGTAACGTATATTCCAGGTCATTAAATTTTAATTTTTATACCGCGTTCCGATATATTTTGTAGTGATTCAGTCATGGTAAATTATACATAGCATAAGGATGTTTTTATAAATATTTAAAGGGGCTTTGCGTCATGGCTATTACTACGTAACGTACAATGTATGTTCCCCAGAAAAAAGTGTCAAAAGTTTCATGAAAACAGTGTTTTCTGTTGCTAACCGAAAAATACATTGTGATTCCATGATAGTTTGCCGTTTCTGATAAAATATTTGGATCACGAGAGGGAAAATAATTCATTAAATGCTTATTTTTCTGTCAGTAGGGTGTATTTTCCCCGTTTTTTAAATATTCAGTGACAAGCAAATTGAAGTCGCTCAAAAACAATAAACTGCTCTATACAGAAGATTATTATAATTTTTACAACGTTAGATCTATTCTTGTAGAAGATAAATTAAAAAACAAAACCAGTGAGTATTGAGTTTTCAAAGTGAGTAAAACGTTTCACAGTTGGAGGTTTTGCATTTATGACAGTAGCGTATGTTCCTTTATGGGGATAGACGATGAATTATGGTTCCAGGAGAGTGAAACTTTCATAAAAACTTCTTCTTGTGGAACCATAAAATAATAAAACATAGTTTACAATCTGTGCACTAAGAGCATGCCTGTGACCTCAATTGCATCTCTATTTTTGGTTTGGGCGTTAAGTGTCGTGGCAAAGCAACATCCATTAGAGAAGGCCTGACCACTGTCGTGATGCTAGTGGAGGAGCTTTGTACATGTCATACCACAACATCAAGGTACACTCCATGAATTTTACCCGCCAAAATTTTCTTTCCCAGTATATTTATCTATCCCTGTTTGCACTTGGATTGGACCTTTGATAGAATTTATAAAGGTTGATTTTAGCTTAAAATGACTGGCCAATCATTATAACAGCGACCATCTTCTTATAAGCGCCAATGAAAATATCAACATCATATACGCCCCAGAAAAAATATTTAAGGATGTCACCCTCCGCCCAAAACTTCTTATTTACTGCCTTTACATACATTCACATTCTTTTGGGTAAAAGATAAATCTTCAGTGTTCAGTGACTCAATTAACATTTACACATGTCATCTCACGGGTGACGTCATAATTGCAAATTTGGGGTAAAAACTGAAAATCGGTTTCTCAAATTTCTCCTTTAGCTTAGCACCCACGATCACCGTTTTAAGGCCGATTTAATGACACCATTTAGTACTCAAAAACCCTGCCAGCGATTTTTCTTAGAAATCTTAGTTAAAATTTTATCATTGATAAAGCAATATACCGCTTTTGTTTTATGAAAATCTGTAATTAGGGGCTGATAACCCCATAACAAAAACATTTAAACCAAAATGACGGTGCGAGATTGTAGCCCATACACTTCTGGTCAACTCTGCCAATTTTCGTGATAAAATCTTGTTCGGGATGAAGTTACGCCTCATACCGATTGCTATCTCGCCTCAAATAGAAAGGTGTTAAATTGACGATTAAAGCTTTGGGTTACCTATGCTTATACATTGCAACGAGAAATATAAATGCCGATATTTTATATTTTCAAGAGTTTTTTTATTGTTTTAAATCAGCACAAAGATAGATGCATTATTGAATAGTTAGATGCAAGAAAAACCTCATTTTTGATATCTGGATGATAATAAAGGGTTACAATATCCTTAAGGGGTTAAATAAATTTAAGGTGCACAGAGGGGTGACAAAAGTATTGCACCATTTTCTTTAAGGGGAACAACAGCTGGATTTGTTAGTTTTTTCAGTTGTTATTTTATTGAAAACTGATAGCGTCAAGTGAGTATCTTTATTTTAGATTTACAGAACAGTGCATTGCCCTTACATAACACATGCTATTACGTCAGAATTAATATTTTGTAGGATAGTCACGTGTTCTCATGCAATATGGCCACAATCCTTCTAGGCATAGACTGATAAAGGTTCATTAATCTTCTGGGGGCTATGTTGGTCCAGGCTCTGAAGACACTTTGGCTTAGAGCGTTTCTGGTAAAGGGGCGATCCTTTGCCACTTGATTTCCAATAGTTTGCCACAGGTTTTAATTTGGTTTGCGTCAGGTGATTGGGCAGGCCAGTCCACCCTGTTGATGCCATGCTGGTAAAGCCATTCTTGCACTTCCCTGGCCCTGTGTGGTGTAGCGTTATCATCTTGAAATATAAACGGATGGTTCCTGTCCCCAAAGGTGTTTTCTACCGATGCTAAAAGGTGCTGATCGAGAATGTCAGTGTATTGCTCGTGATTCAAGTTTCCATTTATCAGCACCAGCTCACCATCACCGTAGAAACCAATGCACCCCCAAACCATTATCGAAGTGGATCCGGACTGTCTAGTGAGGAAATGCATATTCTCTGGCAAATGACAAGTGGATGATGTTCTCCATACCCTCACTTGTCCACCCACGTTGTTAACTGCGAATATGGACTCGTCAGAATAAACAAAATGGCGCCAGTTCTGACCCACTGTCCAGGCAATGGTTCTTGCAGCCCATGTCACTCTTCTGTGTGTGTTTACCAAGGTGATGAGTGGCTTCCTCCTGGCAACCCTGCCGTGAATACCTGAAGCATGGGGCCTTCTTTGTACAGTTCTTTGCTAGCTTCAACCTACAAACTGCGCGACCACTGCAACGCTAATTCCCTGCACAGCTCAGACCTCCTGATCCTTGACAGCATCAAAATGCGTCTCTGGCATTAATCTTCCTTGGGCGGCCACTTCGGTGTAACTTATGGGGATCACCAGTGTCCTCCATCTTCCTATACACAGTCTGACGAGATACACCATATTTGGCAGCTATCTGGGTAACATTGATACCCTGCTCCCTCAGAGAAACTATTTCATTTCTTTCTTCATTTGTGAGCTCCCGTACCTTCACCATGGTGGCAACGTGACAGTTAGAAGGATTAAGATTATTTATTGATAAACACCTTCACATACAAGGTACAATCAATGACAGCACTAACTATAACAAAGCATAAACAAACAAATAAATACATAAACGAAGGTCCTTTTTAGCATTTTGGGGATTTTCAAACCTATCATGGAGTGTACTGTGGTACCTTTAAGACGCAGCGAGTTCCACGGATCCATAATTTCGCTCCATGGGAGGTGGGGAGGGGTGGAGGGGAAGCCTTAAGAAAGAGAAATTTGCCAAACAAAGCAGACGCCTACAACTGAATGTAGGCGGTCATGATTCTGTAAAAAAGTAGAACGCACCTTCAACTGCATACATCATGACTATCACGTAGAGTTTCATAAGACACAGCTGACTGGTAACTTCCATTGCAAAGCAACCTTTACCGTTATAAAGTCTTCCCTTCAAATATAACTTCCTGGTCTTACTCTCGACTGTGTTTTTTCTGAATTAAGCTGCATGCTTAGCGTCAGCTACAAGTAATTTTTAGTTGGAGAACAATAGGGCCTACAGGGCCTGCGGTGCCCTAATATCTAGGCCATCTGAACGATAACGCATGATAACAAGGTATTTTTATTTGCTTCACTGGCGAATTCAATTAATGAACTGATGTCACAATGACATCAAAGAGATTATAAGGTTATTTCTTACTTGTAGGCCTATGCTTAGTGCTGCCTTGCACAAATTAAATTATATTTTTAACGATTTTGATGCAATATTACATAATGTTAAGCAATAAAATCACCACCAGTTTTAATCATGCACTAATGTGGATATTCAGAAAATATAGCTACTTCTGGAGATCAATGCCAATGTGTGAAAACGAAAAAATCCCGATAAACTGCAAATGGTCCAACAAACAGTTTAAAATAATTTTGGCATGCTGCTTTTCTAACCTGGCCTGTATTTTGTGCAATATATCATTGATCTTTGAGAATAATGAGTCACACTGTTTTCCATTCATTGTGTTTATAGAGTTGCATGACAATTGTAGGCCACATACAAATTGTAAGTATATCGTTTTGGTCAGGAGCTAGGAGCTAACATCGATAAGGTTGATGTGGTGAAATCGAGGCTCTTGAGAGGAGAGTAACGTCTGAAAATATGCCTAGTTCCGTAATAAGTACACATCTTTTTGCTATTTAGTTTAATTTGTTTTGTTTTTATTTCAATATATTATACAGCCATTCAACACCAAAACTAATTTTAAAGACTTTCATAAGTATAAAAATTAATTTAGAGAATACATTAACGATAAATCTAAAACACCAAATGCTTCTTAAAACTAGGAATCAGTCAACAAAATGGCAGAAGACGAGATCGAAGTGTTGCAGGCGATTTACTGTAGTCCCGCTGAATTCGAAGTTTTTCATGCAAAGCAAGGTGGTGTTCAACACAAAACCACTTATTACATTTCCATTCAAATCATGTTACATTTGATACTTGACGTAGAGCATAGAAGTAGAGAAAGCTTTCTCTACTTCTATGACGTAGAAGTGAAATTTATTATGTTACTTGTAACTTTGATGGTTATATTTGTATTTAAAAAAGTAGATTTTTTACAACTTAAAAAGCAACCTATCTTACATTTAAAATAAGCATTTTTATTTTCACAAGTAGTGTTTATTTTTAAAAGACTGACTCAGTCTGAGTGTGATGGTCAGATCACAGTGCATTGGAATCATATGCCACTTCTATAACCCATCCAACTGTTCATATACATATTTTACAGGGATTACACTATCCCTGGGGTGGAGGGGGTGATCTGAACTCTATGGGTGAAGCCCAAAATTCAAACATTGATTTTAAAAGCTGTTGATTCCATAACTGAGAAATATATTTGCACTTTCAAGTTCATGCATGTATGTGTTTTGCTAAGCACTGTTGGAGTCATTCTCAATGAAGACGTTGAGAGTAGAATGCCAGTTTCATTGGGAATGAGCTCTAGGAGTACAGTAGGAACCCTGGGGCTTTGAAATGTGCTGTAGGTGATTTTCTTCTCCTTTTTCTTTGCAATATACCTAAACTATGGAATGTTAAATAATGTTGACATAAATAAATGTGCAAATATATTACTATTATACTTTATTTTCAGATATTGGTAGTTCCTCTCTGTACACAATGAAAATAAAGATCAAGTCAGAAAGCAGTGACACCCAGTTGAAAAACACACAGACAGAGATAGTGCTTGATGCAATTTTTACAATGAAACCCACATATCCCAATAGTATCCCAGATATAAACTTGAAATCTGCCAACCTGAATCAAGAAGAAATAGAAAAATTAACATTTGATCTAGTCCAATTTGCTAATACTCTTGTTGGGGAAGTTATGGTCATGGAAATTGTGCAATGGTTACAGCAAAATGCAGTCAGGTACTCTTCAAGAGTATTCAAAACTGAAGAGAAACTGTATGAAGAACCTGAAGATCAGGATAATAAACCACAAAAATGTACTGCTAAGTTGGAGACATTGGTAGAAAATGTTACCAGTCCTGACACACAGCATTTATCTGCCAGAGCAAAGGACAATTGTGAAGACATTGGGAAGGAAATTATTGTTTTACAGTTAGACCATATGAGATCCAAGGCCAAGTATGTCAAAACAATATGCAAATGGACAGAACAATTGGGATTAGTAGGCAGGTTGATATTCCAAGGGAAGAATATCCTGATCATTTTAGAGGGTACAAGTGCAAATATTAGGGTATGTTTACTTAGTACATTTTAAATTAATTACTAAAGACTTTATTTAAATTCAAGTTTGTACATGTAATTATTAGTGTTGAAAAGTTGTTTCTAGATTTTACTTTGTTATAATTTTTTTCAGAAATATTTGGTTAATCACCGAACAGCAAATGTTGATATAGATTCTAAAGGAAAAAGTTGCAAGGAAAGAATGTTGTCAGTTTTATCGAGGAAAACAGTTGAGAATTTTAAGTAAGGAGCAGACAGCTTACTTGTAATTTGCACATTAATTCTCGTGCAAGAGGATAAAGTTCATGTGTTCCACTATTTTGGTTTCAAGAGAGAGTAAATAATATTGAGGTCTCTCACTTTCCTCCCACCGTCTCACCGAAACAACAAATTGTTACTTTTGAACTGGGTCTCCTTATGAACAACTTTAATTATGCATTTCTACATTATCACTGTGAGGTTATCCATTACATACACTTTGAGGTATTTTGCCTACGTACCTACCCAGTACCTACCTATCCTAAAATTTAGTGATACAGCTAAAATTAGTGTTCAGTTGTACTATAAACTGATGCATAATTCATTTTCTTTCAGTTTTTCAAATTTTCAAGTCCTAGAATTAAAGTCAGATATTGATGTTGCAGCAGTTTTTATGGAGATCAACTTGTCAGATGTTTATACAAGTTCTATTTTGTCCAGTTTGAAACACTAAGAGCAACCTTGAACCAGGTAAATTAATTATCAGCATTCACATAATACCTGAGTTTTTTGCCACAAAAATAAATAGATAAATAAATAAATAAATAAATAAATAAATAAATAAATAAAATAAAATAACATAAAATGTTTCAGAAGGTAAAGTTTATACATCCAAGTGTGGTCACCTAAATTCTGTTTAAGTACAAGTGTCTGATTCCTTGATAAATTTACTCAGTATTGTGATTTGATTGCTTTTTGTAAAGATCTACCAAAAAGTAAACTTTTCTTTTATCAATTTTTCTATTGTAACTTATTATTAGCACTAATGTCTTATTCTTTTCCAGGTTAAAACTGCTGTGATTGCTCCACAGTTTGAATTGGTTTTGGTGAGATTGTTCACACCTATCACAATTTGTAAAAAAAAAAATGTATTGATTTGTTTACGGTTTTGTGGAGAACTTATTAATAGGCAAAAAAAAAAAAAATGAAAATGTGGTTAGATAACTATGAATTTATGGAATTACATTGGGGAGAAGTCTGAGAAACATGGCAGCGCTCGGAAGCTTGTTAATTCACATTAGGAAAGAAGCCCTTTGGAGCTCATATTATCATAAGAAAATGGCATATGGTGCAGTTGACATTTGTTGGTAAACTGAGAGGACTGGCATTTTAGATTAAGCCCCACAATGAAGATGTTTTCACATCAATGTCCTTCTCATTATCACTACCAGAATCTAATTACTGGGTCCTTGTCCTTTGCACATTCAGCCGCACTCAGGGTTTCAAAAATTATGGTGCTTTATTGTCAAACATGTCATTAACAGTGGTATAACTCCTGATGACAATACTAAAAAAGTATACATTGCACATAAATATATATTGTTAGCACTCCTATGCAGTATCAGGTTTAGGAGTATCCTGAAATTTGAGGCCAAGAGTAGGACTGCACATACAGATGCACATCATTCTCCAAGTTAGTTAGGTTACAAATAAAAACTTGCTCAGGGGCATAGTAAGGGGAATGAAGTCAGCAATTTATTTGGATATCTATAAATAGATTGTTATAGACAACATAATTCACTCACAAATGCAGAAACCAAAGCAGTAATGGGTTAACCTCGTGTGTTCAGTACTGATGTAAATTTTGCTTAACCAAGCAGAAAGGACGGTAAGGGTCCTTCATAATGAACATTGTCATGTCACTGTTGTATAGAAAAAACCCATTCAGGAATATTATATCAGCAATCTTAAAATGCACATTTAATCTAAGGTACATCTTAGTCATTTCTTCATTTGACTGACATATGATTCTGATAACTGAGTATAGAAAAAATTACAAGTGAAAAGAAAGATTTCATTGTGGAAAAATGCCTAGATGTCATGCTGATGTGTTCCATAATATCTGTCAGTAATATTTGTATACTGATACTGGTTCTTAGCCTGTATAGTTATGAAGGTTATGTATCAGACTTGGTCTAATAAATAAGATATCTAATACCATTAGTATTCTTTGATTGTTTCTGATTCATGGTTCAACACAAACACAGAAGTTCAGTCAAATATTCCAAAGCATGCTCAGATGTACAGCATGATATGCTTCAGTTGGACATTAATTATGTAGTACAAAAGAACTACTGGTACTAACAATCAGTATATCTTTGGTGAAAAGTTAAAGGTAACAGTTTATTTACATGAAAGATTATATTAAAATAGATTGTGATTTCATTAGTTAAAATGCCCAATATCAAATTATTTCATTCATGTGTAGTGCTGTCTCCAGATATTTTGTCTTAATTTTGCTTTTCATTTTATCCAATTGGAACAAGAATCCTTGCTATATTTTGTCATTATGGACCTATGTGCCTGATGGTAAATTTCTTTTATAATATTACAACTTGTGCAACTGTTGAGGTGTTTTAAAGATTGCCTTTTACTATTGTTTGTACAATCTATTGTTAACTTTCTGTGCTCTACATCTTGGCAGATCAGAACCCACAAAACTTGAGATTACACTTATAAATTGGTTATAGATCATCATTGTGCATTGAGATCTTCGCTGCGGGTCTACGGCAGCATAATGTTCTTTGCCAAATCTTTTATAAGGGTGTTGGAAAAATGTTTGCTAAGTGTGCAGATTGAAAAATAGGGCATGATTATTTGATGATTTTTCCATGAACTGGTTTTTTGCAACAGATTTGAACTGGTTCTCTACCAAAAGGATGCTGGAGTAGTGGCTTATTGTGACAGAAATTGAAATTAAAACCCCATTTTCATGAGCAAAGATGGGAATCAAAATTTATCATTTATTTGTAGTATTATGTTGAGGGGATAAAGGTGTGCCCATCTTTGCATTTACCTCAATTCAAAACATCTCAAGATTTACTTTATATGCAAATAGTTGTACCAGTAGCAGTAAAGAGGCTGGTCATTCATCATTGCAGGACTGCATGTTGTGTGAGCTATAGTGTAACAAGGGATGTGCCCTGTGATAACAAGTCTGTGACAATTCATTAATTAATGTTAATGGTAATGTTAATGGTATGTATTAGTCTGTGGCTCTGAGTTCATGTACGTGGAATGCAACTCTTAATGGACAATACATGTTGGTCTGTATCTCGAAATGTGAAGGATTTCTGTAAACTAGGGGATTTTGTGAAAATGCATATAAAGTTTAAATGACTGATCCAAATAATTATATAGAGAGTGATTAGTCTACATTACTGCATGTTTTATCAATCATCATTTTAAAATTCTACAATGTTGTTAATATCATGTAAGAGTAATGTGTGTGCATGTCTCAATGTACGATGTATGATACATGTACTGTATAATGATTGTAACACTTCAGTGTGTGCTAGTAGACAGCATTGCTAATAAGAAAACAACAGCTAAATTATATTTCACTTATTTTATTTTTTGTGCTTATTTTATATAATTACAACTGCTTGTAGTCAACTACAAATTTTAAGGTAAAAGGTAAATGGTTAGGTCAACTCTGTACATGGCAGTCATATGATCAGCCTATCTTTATACATTCTGTGCTCTTAATTAACATAGAATACACATAGTGTACTGGAAAAACACTTCCTTTTTGTTTCTAACATTCAAAGTGAGACCAAGTCTAGCCAGACTTGATCCCTTTATTGATAAGGTACTTCTCTCTGTGTACCCCAGTCTTATTATTGCACAGTTCAGGGTTTACTGAACTTGAAGCAGTTACATGTACAGCTTGGTTAGTAGGAGGCTAAAAGACTGCATTCTTTTGCTCCAGGAGGATATGAAACATGATATGAAGAGAATGATATGTTTAAAGAGGTATATGTAAATGACTATAAAATCAACACAGCATGCATTCCATATATTCAAACAAGGTAATCTAAATTTAGCCTGTACAGAATTCTACATTTTATTGAAAAAAATCTATACAAACTTCTTATTTTTATTTTCTTTGTATAAAACAGGCAATTCATCTCATGATGATGAAAATATTAACATTAAAGATATTAATGTACTGTTCTAGACCAACTTTGATTTGTTCATATTCACTCTACTTGGAATGGTTGTTCTTTTCTGGGTCCTTACTTTAGCTGGCCTTTGGAGGACTGATTTAATGGGCATTTACTCTTGGTATTTAAAATATCCTTCATTTTTTTGGTCAAACAGTCTAATTTATATTTCCGACTTTACATCAATAATATGCTAGAATGTTTTCATGTTTAAGTAAGGAAAAGTAATGTCTTAGTCATTGAAATAAAAGTTGCCAGATGATCAGACAGCTCTGTTGCTCAATTCATCATTCAGATGTCCTCATTAAGTACTGCCATTGCTACTTCAAAACAATACTGAATTTCGTTCACATATATTCCAGGTTGGTAAATGTGTTATTATCCTGTGTCATGTACCACTGTGTCTTTATCTCCTTATTCTGATGTTGCTGGACTAATCAGTGTGATACAGGGTCTTTCTTACATTTCACCAATCTGCCAGATTAGTTAACATATTTGAGTCTATGGACACTAGTGGATTGCTTTTAACAGAAAGCACTAAAATTGCTCTATACACTTCACTTTACTTCATCCACACTTAGTCTTGGGGTGGGGTGAGACTTCTCCCTGTAAGAGCTGTTAAAAAGTGGATGTTCATCTGACTACTCCTTGACTGGTCCACTTTAAGCTACCACTGTTTTCTGTGCTACACTATACTGGTTATCGTTACTGTCATTGACATTATCAGTCATTGTCTCAAGGTTAGCGTCAACCTCCATTGAGCTGCCATCCTCCTTTTCAGGAGAGTTTGGCATGTGGGGAGAGATGGGAGACCACATGGGGTAAGGGCCACGCGATTCCCTTCGCTGCTGACGACGTTGCCTTCTTTCTTCCATCATTTGTTGGAGTCTTTCCATCTTCCCTCGTATAGTTTGGTTTTCTTGTTGAAGGCGCTCTTCATTTTCTGTAGAGGAAGAATATGTGTTTGTTAAGAGGTATAGTTTTTGTAGAGGTCTGTCTTCTAGTCCTTTATACAACTTACCCAAAGTTATGTAGAAACTATACAGGTAGGATGCCTACATGATCCCTACTGCTTGTAATAAATTTTAACCTCTAATTTTCTGCAAAAATAATATTGATGACTGATGAGACACATTTGTTCCCTTTTAAGAAAAAAAAAAATCGTACCACTTGAGCCATATTATAAATGCAGCAACAATGCATTTAACCTGGATAATGAAACAGAACACTTGAACTATCAGTACTTATGCACTTTATCTATTATTTAATATAACAATTAAATTAAGTGTGAAACTGTGGGAACATAGTACACTTATAGGTAATTGTATGTTATTATATCACAGCATTGTCTGAAAAGCCCCATTGTTGTATTATAGATATGGACAGTGTCATTTTATCTCTATAAACCCTGTGACATGGGGGTGTGTGGTTCCACATGTATATTTCCTCATTGCTCAACTTATCATCTTTTAAGTTCATATGAACAATAGAGTTCAAAACAGGTTTTTTTCTAATGGTTTTACATTCTTGAGAGCATCAAAACATGTCAGCTTGAGCAATCAACTGTTTAAATGAGGCATACATAAATGCTTAGAAGTACTATGTGGCACAGCTGATCTGCCCCGTGTTATCTAGGATAGGTGGAATATGAAATGCACTAAATTGCAGTTGATGCCTTTAATTTTCCAAATGGAGCATTTGGTTTGGGCATTTTCCTCTGCCTTCAAAATCTATGTGCCAAGTTAATGATGTCTGAGGAAGTTGAGCATTTTTGCAGCTGTACATAAATTGTAAATGTTAACTGAATACTGTGCCAAAGATAAAGCTGTTGTGGAAGCCTTGGTTAAGTAGTTTTGCATAATGTGTTAAATGATCTGTGTTGATTAGCAGGCAGGTGGACAGCAGGGTAATGAGCTGTGTAAAATGAACTCTCAATGCTCCACAGTGAGTGAGGTGAAGGAGGCAGGAAGATATATAGATGGAGTATTGGTTATAACATCTTACCAGGAGTGTGGTTAGGTTTTGTGGCCATGGCTGACATCATTCTTTCTGCTTTCCTAGAACTCTGCTTCCCAGAACTTGCTCTGTACTGTGGCGTGGCCCCCAAAAGGTCATTCAGAATGTGAATTATTGTGCTGATACTCTTCTTGGGCTTCCCATCTCTGTCTTGCAGTGCTGGATTTAAGGTGCCTATAAATAAAAATTTTAATTAATAAAATTATTTTAAAAATGCCAAACACAGCAGATAGATGGGCAGATATAATTTTGTCTTCAGAAAGTAATTTTGAACTTGCACAGTGGTTCCTTTTTTTCCAGACAACATATACAGAGACTGTTACTATTGATCCTGTGTCATAAATTGGTTATGCTGAAATAACATTAGCTGGTCTTGGCATTTTACCTCACATTTGACATTTTGAATAAGGAATAGTTTCAAGGAAATTAGTGAAAATGT
The DNA here is from genome assembly GCF_051362555.1 of Lingula anatina. Taxonomy (NCBI): domain Eukaryota; kingdom Metazoa; phylum Brachiopoda; class Lingulata; order Lingulida; family Lingulidae; genus Lingula; species Lingula anatina. The sequence goes on along the minus strand of NC_141767.1, from coordinate 65,917,500 downwards.
TACAGCAAAGTCGTCTCACAATCTAGAGTACAGGTGAAAAGGCACAGCTTTACTTCAAGGAAGCTTAAGAAATTTATTTTGGTTCTTTCAGTTGTAACATGCAATGTATACATTTGCATATCTATAGGTATCACCCAAAGTCCACCCAAGTCAGTCTAAGACCATTACATATAACATAAATATGATCTGAGGTGGGCAGATAGAATACCAGTATGTGTGCATTCCAACCTTGGTGTTCCAAGAATGAATGGTGTGGGCTGTAACCTGACACATGTGACAACCCCTATGTATTTATTTCTTCATTTGATGTGGGATACCAACACAGCCCTATGGCGATATACCTAATGAAATAATGGAACCAAACATGCCCTGTTAATCTTTCACCCACATGGTCTATACAAACTTTACCCACTTTTACAAAGAAAGGTGTGTGTATATATATATAATCACATATGTATACATCTATAATATATCCCATCATTTACTGTGAGTTGGTCAGTCAGAAAAAAAATGCCTTCAATATAGACATAACTTGGTACCGCAGTCATTTCATATTAATCTTTCCTTGTGGTGGAATGATACCTACTGCATATACCCACACTAATGTGATAAATCAAGTTTATCCACTCTATCTTTCTCATTGGGGGCAAGAATATTTAACACGTCTCATCCAATGTCCTGGTTATCACTGCTGTAAGGGATGTGCTATCAGCAAAATGGCAGACAGATAATGACAGGGTTACCTGCTCAACCAACCATGTGTATTGCAACTTGACACTGTTCTGATTTTAAGACTTGCAGCCTGTTTTTATTAATCTTTTAAAACAGGAAATAGCCATAGGGATGAAGAAAACAGGTAGTCATTACAAAGTTGTGTATGGACGGATGTACCTTCCAATTTCTTTTATTATGTTAGGCCATATCACTAGTCATTTACATCAGAGAAGAAATACATGAGCAAACCACAGGTTTTGTTCAACTTAAGTAACAGCTTGTGTGTGCAACCGCATCAGTCCAAGGGCAGACCCAATCATTCCAGTGAACGGAATACAAAGTTCTATGTCCTGCCACTGCTTGTGGTTACCAGTGCACTTTATAACATGTTAGCTTCCTGGGATATTGTTAGTTATAATAACACCCTCAAGTAACCTCCTGTCCTGTCAACTTATATTTACACACCTTTGTCCAAATATAATCGCATTCAAACTCCACAAAAGATCTTCCCTCGTGACCAAAAATCTTTTACTTCAAGGGGTGCTTATTTGATCAGTGAATTTTTGAACTCTGAGCACAAAGGTGCAAGATTTTCATACAGCACATAATCTCCCTGCTATAACTAAGACAGAAGTATAAGCTCCCAAGAAGCCTTTGATACTGCAATATGTCTAGATCCGTTCTCAGGATGTTTTAGATTTATGTGTTAGAGAAACACACTATTTTGCTACCCCCAGTCACAATCCTAATTATGAAACAAGTATTTGTACACAAAAGGATGTCTGTCATCCCAGTCCTAATTTTTCAGCATTGTGTATGCTTCAGCTTGACAAGTCACATTGTGTTGTAATATATTATGTTCTTTTTGTATGTCACTGGTTTAACTGTTCTCTTATTTCAATGTCCAGTCCACTTACTGCCTCTGTATATTACATCTAAAACATTGAAGGGCTTGGGGATTTAAGGGTTAGGATTTCAGAACAATTATCGTGTTTGCCATGGTCAAATTTGGAAAGGAATTTCACTGTCGTCACAGGGACACTTTTCCCCGCATGACGATGAAAAGTTTTGCATTGTTATCACTTATACTATATTCTCAAAAGGACATTATCATCCATATTAATCCTGTAGGTTGTTTATTAACCAGAGAAAGCTAGTTATCTTCCCTTCAGCCTTCAAGTCATCATCTAAATTAACTTATTTACTTCATATATAATTCTCAGATACTGAATTTATCAACATGAGACATGGGATTTTACTTAAATTTTGGCTGCATCATTTTTAGTTAAGACACAAAACAGTTTAGCCTCTTAACTGAAGAAAAAGAAATAGGTATATACTGGTTGAGTTAATTTATTTCACAAGGAAATCCACAGAGGATAGGTATATGGCAGCTCTATGGAATTAGCAGCTGGAAAAGCCCATGTAAATACAGGAAAAAAATCAGTACTCCAGTACTATCAGGAGCTTCTCTCTATCAGTTCCTTTAGATCAATCTTGTAGTGATTCAATTATGTGTTGCCCAACCCATCATTTACATCCTTAATAAATTAATTAAAGATTCCCTAATAATAAGTGTAGCCCATGTAGACCACAAATTTGTTCTGTGAATGGCTTCCCACTCAGTCAGAACCAATATCGTACTACACTATGGTAATTATTCACACATTTCAGAGATAAGTTTTCAATATCCAATTTTTTTCAAGGTAAAATCAATTCAAATTACAGAAATAAAAATACTTTTTGGTGTGCTTTTAGTTTAAGTAATTTCATCAACTCCTTAAGGCTTTGCTGGTAAAACATCTAGTCAAGGAAGTGTAAGAAATCGTTTTGTTTGAATCTGGTGAGTCATTGCTGTATTTGTTTATGCGTGATTCTACGAATTTGGTTTTCCCAGTACTCTGGTAATGCAGTGTCAGGAGAATAAGGTGTAATCAGATCCCTACCGTATTGATCGCTGGCTTTGTTTTTGTTGCCCAATGGAGGGGGTGGTTTGGTCATTGACCTTATGCGGAAGGGAATGTAAATTTTGATAGTACAGTTATTTGTTGTAAACAATTAACAGATACTGTGCCCCTCCAGTGTTATTTTGTACACATCCTGGTTGGTACAAAAAATATACACCAGTGAGATCTTGCTGGTTGATGATGACCCCATTCACATCATATTAATTGGGTCTGTCCAACTCTGCAGATGGGGATTCGCGCTAAGTGCAATCAGTGGAATCAGCTTTACTGCCTGATACAACTCCTAGAGCAGCTAAACCCTAGCAGCTAGAGGAGACCTGTCATTCAGTTAAGCCGATTGCACTTGCCCCTGCAGAGTATGACCAACCCAACCTAGTGAGATGTGTCTATCTGAATGCTCCCTTTGTCACCCCTTGAAAAAAGATTAATGCTCGTCCTAGAAACTGGTCTGCCATAAGATATATTCAAAACGCAATGGACAAACTGCCTTGATCTTTTCCTGGTAAAGTGATTTGACTGACAGATCAATGCAGAAGTCACTAATGAAAAGTGGCCGTTAAGTACTATAACCTTTTGATATTATACACAAGTGAGTGAATGATGTATACCATTATTGAAAACATACTTAATATTTTATCATTCAAACAATGTGGAATGAGAAATTATTGGAATATTTAACAAGGCTGTGGTGCACAAGCACTGATATGAGACAAATGGTATGTTGTATTCAAAGTGCAAGTCTGTGTATGGAGTGAACAATATCCTTCATCAGATAAACTCATTCCACCGTTAATCAATCATATATTTTAATGCAGACTCCGGTTCTCTGGAGGATGGTCACAACTGTAGGAGGAAAAACATGTGGGCCTGACTCCATTGTAAACAACCTCTCCGTAGAGGTTTGCTTGTCAGGAAAACGGGGAAACAAACAAAGGCCATTATGTAGGTCACAACTACTTACATACCTTGAGTGTCTTTATGGCATTACTCAAAATCATGTTGACCTTCATGAAAAGTTCATTTTTATGATCTTTTACAATCATTTACTTTTTCAGCTCTTTAGAATGATGTTTCTAACTTACACAAACATGGGAACTGATAAGAAATGGTAGCGCAGTGTTTTGAAAATTATTTATTTAACGCCCACCAAAAGATAAGTTATGCTGGTGCATGAAACCATATCAATGGCGATATGCCATTTGAATCACTGAGGAGAATATTTGGCAGTTCAGTGCTGGAATGAAGATGCATTGTTTAAGTAAATGTGCTGAATATCACACCTTCTCAGCTGACCCAAAACTCTGGGGGGCTATGATGTACCACAGCACCGTGACCACCAGGCATTAATTTTATATTAGCATAATCACCCTGTACTTTACAAAGTTAACTCATCTCTATGGTAATCCATCATGGTGGGCAGATGGTTGGACTGTAGTCATTAACTCTTGTATGATACTGTGTGGGCTAGGTCATGTACTGCTTAACTTCACTGAGTGGGAGGGGGGTCAAATGCATGAATGTTTAATATCCACCTTTGATGGACTTGTGAATTTCTGACCTACATCAACTTCCATGGCTCAACACACTGCTGCATTGAAACTGACTGAACCAATTACATAGAAAATATTCAGATTTGCAGGAAATAAAAAGAATGTTGCACTGCAAATGTCTTCTCATTATCACGTCTTGTAATAGAACACCGTTATTATAGTTAGGCATCTACATCATATTCCAAGAAGTACTAATCTGTTTAACTCTCAGTTGATCCCATTGCAATTAACCCTTCACCAACCATACTTTGTGTATTGATTTAACAACGTAAACATCTATGACATTGCTATGCTGGCAAGTGCCCACGTAGTAAAGGTATTTTACAAACTTGGGCATAACTAGTCATCCATAATAAGCCTGCTTAAAAGATTAAATATGTAATGCATCTGCTCTAAATGACTGCTTTGCTATAGATTCCTTGCTTTCTACAATCTTTGGGTAATAAAAATCGGTAGTCTTTATTAAACTGCTTTATCTAAATTATTATATATTAGTAAATATTTTTTCACTTTTTCCTTTCACAGTTTTCCAGTACTAATTCATCATACACCTCACAGAAAGCCATCTTTATTCAATAGATACCAGTTTACAGTGAGATTGAGGGATGCATGGTTGTCTGCTGGTGCATTACACTCCTCACTCCCCCACCACCACCCTACCCATCCACCCTACCCTCATGTATCAGAAAACTACTGTGTTTAAGTGGTCAAAATATGATAATAGTGAAAATGGAACCTGTTGACTGGGCATAATACGTACGACCTTCATGGTATGGATAGGTTGGCACATTATAATAGTTATTATTATTACCCTATGTCATAAAAGATGCCCCAATTCACACCTGAAAAAATGTCAAGTGAAATACAAATTAAATGGACCACCTAACACCAAAAAAAAAAGGACTCTTGGCAAGTTGAGAGGAGTGGTATGTTATGACGCTATAGGTGACCTCTTGGCTTTTTACACAATGGCTGTTGACCTACCTGAGAAAGTCCCTGAGTAGACACCTTGTCCGTGGTGCTGCATGCTCTCTATGATGGCACCTTGCTGTTTATCACGTGCCATGGCTGGTGACAATGATGACATCACTGAGGAGGAGGAGGAGGAGGTGGTGGATGTTGTAGTGGAAGATGTGGATAATGATGATGATGTTGGTTTCATCGTGTTAGTTGTAACAGGGGGCGATGGTGGTGGGGTCAAGTCTTCCTCCTGAAATAAAAGAGATACAAAACATATCACACTTGTTATGGTAATAACAAAAGAAATATCTGTTCTGTTGTTGATGTTTGCTTTCATCTTGACCAACTTTCATAAGGAAAATATTTTCTTTTCTTCCAAGAAAACAACAACAACAACCCCCCTCTACACACAACATCCAAGATTAGTTCAAAGGCACATTTATGGGCAACTTGTGCCAAGTTTACAAAGGAACCATCCAACTAATCCCTAGATTTTAATAAGAACCACATCATGTACACAATGTCTATATGTCACCATGCATTAACTACCCCGCAAGGCACCAGCAATGGTGGTGGGTGGGACACCAGAGAGATTAGAATGACTCCCTAAGGTTATAGATCCTAATCACAGTCTGCTGAGATGGCATGGTACCTATTTCAGCTGTCACAACTGGCCTTTGAATGCACCTTATGACTGAAGTGAGCTGTTCAGCAGGGTGGGATTATGTTAACCATATCACCAGATTAAAGCTAGCATATAATATTTCATCTTAAATGCTGAGGATAATTTGAATTGGTTAATTTTTTTTCGTGTGGTTTAGACAGAGATGAATATACTACTAAACCCAGTTGCTATATTGGCACGATAAAAATCCAGTCACTTGTTGCCTATAAAGAAACTCAACGGTATTTTTTGTAATTAAGCCCTTCCTACATCAAGGAGTAAATACAATGTTTCCTTTTCACAACACTATCAAATAAATCAAATTCTATGAAATGGACAAAAGGAAATGTAATCTGAAGTTTCATTTAAACTACATGTGTATGTTAACATATACAAATTCCTGGAATTTGTTAATTGATTCTATCCTATGACAGCATACATCAAGGAACTTTGGCATTACTCTGATGTTAAAGATCTGGATGCATCTATATCAAATAACACACTGATAAAATAACCAGAATTTTACCACAATCTAGCCTTGTTCATTCACAGTAATTGCAGCGAAGATTTTGACTTGTTTGCCTTTTTTTAACATAAATACTTCTAATGTGAGAATCAAAATGTGTCATTGAAAGTCACCGTGATAAGCACATTGTCTATCTTTACAACTGATATGGTTTTTTCTTGGTTATTCAAACTTGTAGAGCCCAACCCCTCTCGCCTTGAGCAAATAAACTTTGAAAAGGTTACCATACCCAGATCCAGGTTACCACACCAAAAAATTTTATTTACAAGTCCAAAGGAGCTACTCTGCAAAATGCCCCACAGTGGGGTGGGGTTCAATTCACTGTGGGTCATTTTGCAGAGTAGCTCCTTTGGACTTGTAAATAAAATTTTGAGAGTTGGGACAGAGGGGAGGTGGCACACCTATGGTAGAAATGTTACGAGTTAAAAGTCTCCACAATTGTTGGGGTTAAGCGATCATTTACCTGGTTTTTCGCTGCTTCAGCCGATGCCTGTGACAATTCCTTTAATCTTTTTGATAAATTTCTGCTTGCCTCTGCTAATAGCGATTTGTCCAGTATAGGTAATGTGTTAATTGGTGGAGCTTCTTTCACTGTCATTGTTTGTGATGATGAAGCGTAAGGCGGTTTATTTAAAGACGATGGGGTAATATCTGTTGCTGTAGATGATGATGATGATGATGATGGTGGTGGTAATGTATTGGATGGCAGAGTTGACTGAGCGTCTTTATACAGTAACTGTGAGGCTGGTGAAATCGCAGCAGTCGATCCATTTGATGTTCCCATTGAGGCGGTGCCAGCAGACGACACTGAAGACGACGTCTGATTGGCTGATGTCCTCTTTCTTTTTGCAACTTTCTTGGGCGGGGTCGTCGAGAGTTGAAGCTGTACAAACATCATGTGGTCTCCAAGTCTCATAGCTAAAGTCAGGGGTGACTTACCGGAAAGAAAATCATTTACCTGAAAAATAATAAGATAAATGAAGGGAGGTAACATTGAAACATGGTGACAGATGTGCGACGTTGATTTTATTCAAAGTGTACAACATTGCCATAATTTATTTAATCGGGAAGGTGGGGGTTGTTATCATTGTTCCAGCTAGTTATCATCGTAAGTTAAGTCAGATTGATTGCGCGCTATCTTAACGATAGCTTGGATACTACGGTCAGAAAATGACCCCGTTCATTCGATAAAAGCGCTCTATTGATCGGACAGAACAATAAAATAACTCGGTGAGTTTCTGGGTGCATGGGAACAAACGGGGGATTTACAGCATATAATGTATACTGAACTATACAGCTAAAGGTAATCTCTATCTCGACCGCATGTCGTCGCACACAAACCGCAACCATATTTGGATTTGGGATTTGCGTCCGCCCCTTGATCACGTCCTTAACAGCACGTGAGCGCGAGCAGGATCCGCACATTTGCATCAAAATTGAGGCAACAGGGAAGTCCCACAAAACATTGGCCAACTGCCAGGGTCGCGTTTGGTTAGCCTTAAGAAACTGCGACGAAGGAAAAGAGCACCTTTGACACGATGATTGCACACATGAAGTTAATCCAACGACAACAATCACGGAACGCTAGGCAATGACTGATGTTTCTTGGGTAAATAGATTACATCTGACCCTGATCACGGCTATAGGTGCACATTTGTTTTGGAGTGCCAGGGTCGCATAAAACGATCTACTCCTGTGGGCGGCTATAGGTACCGGGCACAGAGGGGACGCCCACTAACTGAACCCACGCTAAAGCATATAGCCCATGTTGCATTAAAAGCAGACATCCCCATCCCCTCAGACCATTAGATATGCCATATCGCGTACGGTATGTTTTATTTTCCCACGTTGAAATGACCCTTAGACATATGCGCACTTTGCCGCTATCGCGGTTAAGAAGAACTATGACCGCGGACCCATCACCTGCCTAGTTGTAGACCAGTTTTTATCGTTGTTTAATCATTCCAACGCTGCTGGCCGTATCGCTTTTACAATGCTTGTCATGTGGTCAATTAGCACGTCACGCGGAAATGCCTGCAGTTGGGTGCATTATAGAATAACAGTTGCTTCAAACTTGTTTAGAAAAGCAAGTCCCGGTCACGATTAGGAATGTCGAAAAAGAAAAACGAGAAAATTTGAGATCATTACACCCAGTTTGACCAGGTATAGCCAGTGTGATTTGCAATTTTACAGCTAACGATCATGTTTGCATGAAGTAAACTGTGACCGACTTAGACTACGAGCTAGAAGGCACTGTATGTTGTTCCTCCACGAAGCACAATAAAATCATTCTATTTACAGCAAACCTCCGACGTGCCGCGTTCTTGATTGTGAGTTAGGCATGCATATCGCATCAACCATCTGCCTCTACATAATGCATACCGTTGGTGGCGAACGAAACGAGATACAAACTCCCTTTCAACGTCAAGAGGGATTTGAGGAGGAATGCTGGTTCACGTATTTTGTACGTGCCTTTAAAGGTGTCGGATCGTCAAACGCCTCTTGCGTATTTAGACCGCTGTTCTCCACGCAACTACAGGGCTATATTGTTGAACATAAAAAGTGCCCGTATGAAGTGCATGTTTTACGTATGCACCAGGCGTGGTACTTTTCCCCAATAAAATCACGTTGACAGCTTTGCCTATGCGTCTCTCAATTAAAATCCTGCTTTGCTACATTGATCCTAAGACATTTCTTCTGAGATTCAAAGCCACGAGTTCGTAGCAATTTGCTTCGATCCCTACCACTGCAGTGAGGTGTATTGATTTTTGAGCCGGTAGTCTGTTGTTACCAGGCTGGATTGACGTCAGTCCTTTCAGTGCAAGCAGACGACGGCTATTCTACAGTGTTCATCAACAAAAGTTAAAGTAATAAAAGCACCCACGGCCTGGCTCACCACTGAGAGAGCGGGACACTGGAAACACCCACTCAAGACCGAACCCCCTCCCCTCCAAAATAAGAAGAAAGAAGACGAAACAAAAGTACCTAATTAGGACGGTGTAATATCACTATGCGTTAAAGGGGCCTTACAAAAACAACTACGATCTCGCGGTGTGAAGTCTCAAGATAATAATGTTCATTCAAGTGCCTGCCTTCCCTGTCCCAGTTTTGACGTTTACGAGGAAAAATATCCGCCAGACATTCCTCCTGATTTACCGCATCCTGTGGTTTAACATTTCCCAGTCCACTTGCTGGCTTAAACTACAGACTCGGAGAGAAAAGGGGGCTATCACGCGAGCCTGAGTGATTATGTTAGTTACGGTCAGTTTAACGCAAGGTCAGCCATCTCGTGATGGTTTAATGTGACATTCAAATTATACAGTAGTCACAGAGCTTAATACCCTTACCATATCTAGTTATGCTTATCTGCATAATATTGTAATTCTCAAAGGGAACCGTAGACAGGCCTTGTACCCGTTCAAATGGGCGAAACAGCAAATATCCGTAAGTTTTTAAGAAGTCAGATTTTTAATATTCCATCGATGTGAAAGAGTGCACCCATTACCCTTAAACCAAAGAATTACACATTTTTGTTTTTGAGCCATTATTCATTTTAACCGCGGTATTCCAACCCTGCGTGACGCGGGAGCGTAGGTGGGGAGGGGGGCGGTGTTCACGCACGCAACAGTGGAACCGAATCGAAGACTATGTGCTGGCGGGCCAGGCGATTTGGTTCATTTATTGAACAATTACAAGGGTAAAAATAAGAAAACGTTGGGAAAATCATCTTTATCGAAGACGTTTTCTTATCGACATCCTTTCAGTTGTATACACAGGACAGGCAAAAATAGCGCCCCGCTGTAGAAACAGGGAAATCTTTATCTAGATTGCACGGCAGACATTAATAAGAGCCAGTGCTGCAGTATCAGCTGGGCTGCTAGCAGCTATCCTACCAATATGTCAGCGATTGTTTGGCTTTGGCATTAGGCATTTCGCCGGACCTCGACATCTGACAACCGCGTCAGGTGTCAAACCTCGCCTCCTCTCAGCTCCACGGGTTATATTCCACAGGAGGCATTATAATGGCTATGTGCTGCTTACACTTGAGAGAAGTTTATGAGGAAAGACAACGTAGAACTCTTGAATCATGGGTCAATTTAAAAATGCTGTTGATTTTGGTTTATGTTTAATCATACATCGTACCGAGAATGATAAATTTGCGCTGAATCATACGCTTTCCACTATTCCGGTTTCTTCAAGTCAGACACGTTCTTATTCGTTACTAAGGTTACCAAGAAAATAATCGATGCGCACTGTAGTCCTAGATATTGACATTTTTGATGAAACTAATGATATTGGGTTAAAATGATGCCTGTCAAGTCATCTTTACTCCATGCTCCACTAGAGCCATATCACTGTATTCTCGTGCACGTGAAAACATTAGAATATCCGCCCGCCCCCTCCTATTATCCCCTCCAGTAATGGAGCCCTAAGGAACCCCTGAATATACAATGGCGTCAGTTAATTTAGCACAGCTGGTATCTGGGCGAAGGTGCAAATTCTAGCTGTAATCTCTCAAGTCTTCAAATGCTCCAAGAACTGAAAACCCCGACAACTTTCACAGCAAGGGCCCGCCTTTAGAATTTTCATGTAAATAAATACTGCCCTAGCCCTTTCCCATGGAGAAGCAGTCAAGCGCGTGAAGGGACGGGAACAAAACCCTTTTATTCTGGCGTTCGGCGGCCATCATTTTAAGCATTTGCTCCGTGCAGCACATGTGTACACTATACTTACCTGTCCGTCTGATAAATTCTCCAAAGCTTGTAAAACACTTTGTTCAGCACGTTGATTCTGAAACAAACAAAAAAAAACTTGAACTTGACATCGTGAACTTTGCGCACAAAGGGGGTTACTTTCGCTGAAGAGAGAATAATTTTTACTGGTTATCTTGTGTAGAATGTGGTTGTGCGCTTTGAACATGAGTTGCCACAAAATAAGTCGCCGATTCTGGGCATATCTATCTTTATTTTATCTCCAGTCTAGCAATGCTTCAGTGCATTCCTGCGGACGAGTCGTGGCTCTGTTAAAGGACTCCGCATATCATCGCTATTCAGCTTAAGTGGGTCACGGACTGGGGCTAGGGTAAAAGAATACCATTGCACACAGCGACGCAGTTAAATTTCTCCGCTGGCACCTTGCGCACATAAATTGAGCTAGAACTACGTACAGGGTGGATATTATGGGAAATGTCTACGTCACAAAAAGTTGAATGGACGAGAAAGATGCCATAAAGTATTGGGGCTTACCATGAGTCCGCTCTCTACGTGCGGTAACAGAGTGATCCGGCTTCCGTCCACCACGCTGTGTTCCCGTAAAGTCCCATCTTTTAAAATCCTAAGAAATAAAGATCACAGAAGTTAAGATAATCATTTACTGTGAGATGTGGACTGTGAGATGATCTTGCAAACTAAATCGATTCTTATTATGTATGGCGCGCAAATCATAATAAACGATTCACTACTTACTTTTCTCGAAATAGTATACTGATTTTGTCCCTTGTAACTTTAAGCTTTTTTCCTATTGCTCTTTTTAAGTCGTCCACTGTGAACTCTTGCGTTACTTGGAGATCGAATTGTCCACCTGTAGAAGGGCAGATCTGAATAGAAATCAAGTTTGTGGAGGTGCTCTGCCCGTTGGAGCATAGAAGTGACTCCGTAGAACTAGTAGGACCAGCAATATCCCGCTCCATTTTGGTCCTGTCTATACTAGTGGCCTGCAGTCCGATCCCTGATCGTCTTCTCCTCGAGATGCGAGTGTCCTTTCGTTGTAGTCCAGGGGTCTGGTTCCAGTTTGGGGTGTATGCCACCGCGTCCGTACGCTCAGCGCTGTGCAAGCCAAGCCAGGTTGTTAACACTCGAGGTCGATTTACAATGAACGGAGCTCGGCCAATCAGAGGCCTGCTTAAAGACGAGTCTACTCTGTGTAGGGGAAGCCAGAAAGAACGCCAAGTCTCTTAACGCCTGGTGGCTCTGGGGTTAATGTAATAGATCAGTATCAGAATGTCCGTAAAATGTCACGATGGAGTGTTCTTCGAACGTCGTGACGGGATAATTATATATCTAAGATGAGCCACCTTGAGATGTGACTCAACCCAGAGACCTGCTTTAACCAGATCAGCTGACAACGTGTCGTGCACGCATGAACCTTCCCGCAGCTATTTATGTAGTGCCAAGTATTGGATAACTAGGTTGTCGATGAGAAACGAGAGATTTCAATGTTGACATATTTCAATACCCTAGACGCGAATGAAGCAATCGCCGCGACACATTAGTTTGGGTGGTGACTAAAGCGCGTGGGTGAACACGTACACCTACATGACTTTATTTACACCTATATTACGAACACCTGTGACCAAACCAGCAGTCAAACTGATTGCGAAATTCTCTTTGCGCTGCTAAGTTTTTGTAATGGAATGAGGGGTCCTCACGAAGTTTCTTTAGCTCGTTGCACTTTACATTAGGATGTTGCTTATAATATGTCCAAAATTCCAGGGCACAAAGCCGTTGCACCAGTTTTAGAACCTCTTTCACAGGGACCTGAGCATCATTACCAACTCCTACATACCGCTTGTGCGCAAATATAATCTACATATCCCATTTTTCTTCTGATTAAGGCTTCTACCGTCTTCTGGAAGGATGAAAGTGGTTGGTATTAACAGAAAAACGCACTAGTTGAATCAGAACTGTTTTATTGACACCCCTGCCCTGGAAACCTGACACCTGACACCGCCATTAGATGCGATACAATCACATTGAAGGACCGCCAGGGTTGGGCGGGAGGTCATGAAACGCTTCGCTGAGAGAGGTAATCAAACAATGGTGAAGCCTGACACTAAATTGTTTAAGAGTGTGTATTGTGGTTAAAATGCATCATTCAGAATATAGGAGGCTTGCCTTACGATTACTGGAACCAACAGCGTATATGTCCGACTGTTCAGGGAACCAACCATGAACAATGATGTAAGGTTATAAATTGCTGCCTACAGTTATTAGCTGCGCAGTTTGTTGATAAAGAAATGTTTGTCATTCGATTTGTAAACAAGACGTATGATCGTGTAGTTGAGTCAGACATCAGCACGATGCTGCAGGTGGGTCACTGAACTGAAGGGCCTGTACAAACACAACAAACGTAAAATCGTATATCTTTCTTATCATACAGTGGCACAAAATCAAATAGTTTATACCAAGAAGCAAAGGTAAAACGTGCTGCTATGGAAAAACGTCACGGAGGAGACTCCGTCAAGGTATTTATTATTGTTACTGTGTCATTCAGACTCCAATGATGAGAATAAATTTTGATATTAAACATCAACTTCTGACAACATTATTTCAAAAGGTTATAAACGGAATTAAGAAATAAAAATCTTATGAAGTTGCCTATGATTAGAAAAATTATTTATATGTAGGCTTATGATGTTTTGTGAAAAAAAAGAAAACGTGGGGGGGGGCAAATCTACAAATAGAAGCAATTTTCCGATTGTGAATATTATGTTCGGTGCCCCGGTTTTGTCTTTAAGCCTCTTGTACTTAACTGAATAAAATGTATGTTTTTAACGAGCGTGACAGTGTTCGTCTCAATCCGTGAACAATTAAAATGATTTATTGTCATGGGGAAGCACTGCAGGTCATGATAAGGGCATATTTTAACTCCCTTCGTGACTTTAGTAGTCTTTACTTCAGGAGATACGCTCAGGGTTAACCTAAGCATTGGGTGTTACGTCTTGCCCTGACGACCTTGTTGTAGAAAAGTCACGATACATAAACACGAACAGCACATCTTAATATACATTAAATGAATGGGCTATTTTCTAACAAACGTAAATGGACGTAAACAACACGCAGTGCGATAGAACAATGGGAATGACTGTTTGGTTTTTACCTTTTCTGCTAAGAACTGGGGTGTGTTCTTGGTTTACCAATACATTTCTCAGCAACAGCGGTGGCAGAAGGAAGCAGGGGTGTGCTCTACTCGGGGTACAGGTGTCATGGAGTGTGGTTGTGTACATTTTCTACTTACAAAGAGACCTTTTCACTCATTATAGTAAACATATTCAATGACATTTGGATTATTACTTTAATTTTTAAAGATGGGCCTGTGTTCATTTTTGAAAGATGTTTCGTACGTTGTGCGAGCGACTTTTTATACGTCACATTTAGTATGCGTTTCACGATGGTAAAATATGTTATCTTCAAAGCTTGTTTGAGGGGGTAATTTTATTTCAGGATGTATCTCTTTCGTGACACTTTTCACAGCTAAGCTCATTTTTAATGTGTCAAGTTTAACGATTTTTGGGAACGAGAACGTCAAATGTAAGCGTAACGTTTTCCTTAATTTCCCCTAAAAAACCCCAGTCTCGGGGCGGTATCAATTTTAAGTTATCAAATGTGTCTCTTAGAAGAAAAAAGAAAATATTAGAAATATAGGGAACTGCCCCTGAGTTACAAAGAGTGATGGAAAATGAGAGGGCCTGCTTGTATGTGATATTGAATTCAAGTTACATGATGACGAGCAAGGTATATATTTTGTCGTCAAAAAAATGTTTTGTTTTTCTGATTTTACCCTTTAACTTGAATTGTAGGCCCCCTGTTAGTAGCAAACGGTTGTAAACGGTTTTTGTTAAAGGTATTCCCCACGCCTTGTTGGTAGCTTTTGCCGAGATTCTTCAAATCTCTTGTGTAGATTGTCATCAGCCAATCTCCATTATATATGCCAATCAACAGTCAATAAGCCACCGCAGCTCCAATCCCATTCATACCAATGTGAAGGCAACTGTTTTGAAGTCTTCACTGGAAGCGATGTCATTATCCACGTGTTGTAAACAAGTTCAAATCAAATCTCCCATGCTCTATAGACAATCTTCAATGGTCAAATGTTCAAGGTCTGTAAGCCCCACCCCTCACCCACCAATAGCCTGCGACGATGTTAGAATCGTGATCCTGGTAGTAATATAATAACTTTCACCCAGAATTATAGTCTACTACAACCACACCCGTGGGCCTTCCACCAGCTTACCAACACCCTCTCCACTAGCTGAATTAACAGGTACCATCTTCCAGGGCCACAGCATAATTTTTTCACTAGATATACACAGTATATCTACAGTTATCTCTCTGCCCCTGACTCTGTGCACACATGTGAACCGTGAGAATTTTGAAAAAAAATGCTGGTAGAGAGTGGTTAACCGGCATTGTGTGCCGTGCTGGACAGAGGTAAGTCAGCATCAGCTCTCAGTGCTTTGACCAGCCTTGACACAAGATTTATTGATTGTTAGCATTCGGTCTAACCCTCCAATAGCCGATGCTGTATACATCCTGAGATCGATATGATTTATCAACGGCTCTTGTCACGGCGAAGAACTGAATCATCTTCTTGAAATCACGATTGAAATAATATCGGCGTGTTATCTCATCTGCAGAAAATATCAATCATCGGAGTAGAAGCCGATGACTTGGTGAATTAGTCGGCGATGATAGTTAAACTGAGTCAGGGCACATGTGTGATTAGAATACTCCACTCCTAGACGATCTTCACTATGTAAAGGACGCTGGGTTTATAAAAAGAAAAAAAAAAAAGCGCTGCGCGCTTCTGTTCCATAATCGTACGTAGCAGGTGCACGTGTACCGAAGTGGTTGTTGCAAGACCAAGTCGTAAGGATAATTTTCTGATAAGAAAAATTGCATGACTTCCTGGAAGCCACACTCAGTATCATGCTTCTGCTGGTTCACTCTCAACTCTCTTCGGTTAATTTTTATATTTAAAAATCTTATTAAAAATTAAGGTATTCAGATGGCACAGTGAGCAACAAGACGAAATATTTTGGTCATGATCTTGCAAAATCCCAGTTCTTACCTCAATCTAAGGATAATTCTTTGGCTAATCGTCTCAATCCCTCACCCACTATTAAGGTGCTATTTGTGGTGAAATGTGCCTTTTCAGGTGGAGTCAAATGAATACCTCGACTTTCAGCAAGGTTCAACATTGGGTGTGGTAATTATATATAATGATGTTTTCTTGTCATCCTTGGTGTAGCAACGACGAATAAAAGCCAATTTTTTATACTCTGGATTTCCTTAGATAGCATCAAGTTTTTATTATCACAATGGGTCTTTTTCCAAGAGAAGAGAAGAGACCTCCATTCTCGTGTTGGGGGATTTGTATGAAACGAGCAGTACTCAAGTTGTAATCTAAATTTTTTAACAGCATGAAGTTAACACACACACACACACACAAACTCACACACACACACACACGGCTATAAGAAGATAGGTGAGACTACCTTTAAAACAAAGCGAGGTGACACTTAGGCTCTATTCCCATAGATTTTAGATCGATCTATCCCCGCGGGGAGTCTCACTAGATTACTTTCAGACAATCCGACTTAAATGTCCGTCCCGCCTACTACAAGCTATAAGGGGGTAATTAACTTTCGTGTCCGCCCGGCTGACAGCTATTTAGCGTGAACCCCCAGGGAGTTAGGTCGATCTAAAGTAGGTCGATCTAATGTATGGAAATGGGGCGTTAAATTCCACTCATATATTGTTTATTTATTTATTTATTTATTTTTATTTTTTTACACATTCACATAAACTCACGTCTTTCATCGTGATCTTCCATTTTATCAACCTCTAAGTGACAAGTAAATTTCCAGATTTTCTTCTTTCTAAAATGTGTCTAACACCAAATTTGATCGACATTGAAATAAAAAAGAAACAACAAGTAGCCCTAAGGGTAAGAGCTGATATTGTCTCGTGTCCAACGTTATCTGCCACTAGAGGTTATCTCAGGTAGTGTACGATATGGCATCACGTTCTGTGAGTCACTCTGCAAGAGCGGATAGTATTGATTTTATGATGGATTTTTTTGGGGGTAAGTAGATAAAAATGACCAGAATTCGAGTTATGCTCTAAATAAGACAATGGCGCTATAGATCGCGAGGGTTGAAAGCAGGTAGTTGATTTCGCCAAAACGGCAATATATTTAGGGAAAAAGTGTATATATGTGGTTTATGTATACCATTAGCTGAAAAACCAAGCTTACCATCATATTTTGATTTCTCATTCTTTAGAACAATTATTTTGATATTAAACCGAAGATGTTTATCGGCTTGGTATTAATATATAAATATTAGAAACTCTTTTAAGAGGTAAACTACTGTAGAAATCTTACGCAACATTCTTGGACTTTTATATTATATATCACCTGGCCGACAGTCTTCTTGATATCAATCTGAGATAGACTGCGTGACCGAAAGCAAACGTTGAAGGTGATTTTTACCGACCTCTTGTACAAAACTTATATATTAAAATATTATTTACTCTCCTGAATATAAATGCCTGGGTGGTTGTGAGTAGAGTGTTCTGTGATCGGACCGTTGTACTTACACTGTTCTATGGGGCCTGTGAAAAATAATACTGCATTGAAGGAACAGCATTTTATTTCCAATTTTATTACTTATTCTTTTTGTTGTAAAAGATTTGATAATGACATTAATACATACAAAGTATAGTTTTATGGAATATAAACGAAGACGGTCAAGGCACAACCTTGTAATAACGATCGCGGCAAAACAACTTCTTTAAATCAAATTTGATCTTTGCTGTATTGATATTCAATTGATTGATTATTCCCATATGTTACAATTAAAATTTTAGACATTCTCCAATAAGCTATAGGCCTACAATTGATTTTATAGTTCAATCCACGACGGTCTGAGACCATGACACAGGGGCGGATCCAGGATTAGTGTTGAGGGGGGGGGGGGGGGGGGGGGGGGGGGGGAGGTCCGCTGAACGGTGCCATTTTGGTACGATTAAGAACTATGATTCAGCTAGTCAAAATTCTAATTTCATGTATCATGTGGCTAATTTTTACAAACAGTTTGAAGACAACTTCCCTCTTTTGTTCCGTTTTATATTGTAACCTAATATACAGTAAAAAATAGGTGTTGACTCATCAGAAGTTGGAAGCAGCTAACAGTTCTTAAAAACAAAGGTAATGTATGTATCAATGGATAATAAACTCTGTATGACAATCTAACAAAGAGGAATTTCCGACGTCAAAACAAACGTGGGTGCATGTATGCCGTCTCACGCATTCACATAGTTGCGCCGACGGACAACAAACAACGTAAACAACAACAATGTATCGGTAATGTAGAGTCTATGTATGTATCGATACAAACGTTACCAAATTGCGTGTAGATTGTTGTTGTTGTTTACGTTGTTAGTTGTCCGTCGGCGCAAATAGGTGAGTGCGTGCGGCGTCATGCATGCGGGCACGTTTGTTTCTACGTTGCACATTCCCCTTTGTTACATTGTCATACCGATTTTGATATCCATCGATACATACGCTACCTATGTTTTTAATAACTGTTAGCTGTCTCAAACTTCTGTTGAGCCAAGGAATTGTCTTCAAACGATTTGTAAAAAATATTCACATGATACATACGTTACCAGGGGCTGATTCAGGATTATTTGAATGGGGGGGAGGGCAGGGCCGTAGCCTCCGGGGGCAGGGGGGGCAGCTGCCCCCCCCCCTGGGATTTGAGGTGCAAAAAAAATAATCGCAATTTCTGACTTCTGATTGAGCAATAAATAACAGTTAAAATGCACCAGAATGCAGTATTATACATACAGTTTTTAAAATTTTTCCACACCGTGGGACACCCCCTCCCACAACCTCCCCACTCAGGGGGCTTTGCCCCCTCGTGTCCGCTTACTGCCCCCCCCTGGCATTTTGCTCAGGCTACGGCCATGGAGGGGACGGGGGGCTCTGATGCGAAGCCGACCATAGCCCCCTTGGTGTGGGGTTGAGGCCCTGCTGAAGGACTCCGAAAATTTTTTTTGGTCTTTTGGAGAGCAAACAGTGTCCTTTTGTACGGTTTAGAACTAAACTTTTAATGAGTCAAAATTCTAATTTCAAGAGGTGCGATATATTTTTCAGAAACCGAAGGGGGGGGGGGGGGGGGGTCAGGACCCATCTGACCCCTCCTCCCCCCCTCTAAATCCGCCACTGATGACACCGGTCGGAATGAAGAAAGATTTTAAGTGAAGATGTAGTAGATCAATCAATTTGAATAGAAATAAGATGACAGAGATATTTTTCCTAGATAATTTCTTAGATAATTTTTCCCTTTTCTCTGGGGTGGAAGTGGGTTGGGGTGATATTTGACATCGTTCTTTCATTGGTAAGCTATCTGTTATTTTGCTCAGTTGGAATAGGAAAATAACATACGATATAACAGAAGAGACAAAACACTGAATTAATGAATGAATTTTATATACAAAACATTTTATACAAGCTAAATGGTTAATATTAAAAAAATATTAACAGGTTTCTATTCAGTGTTTAATCAACACATGCACACACATGTACATATTAAATTTTGTCCTTGGTTAAAGATCATCTAATACATCAACAAAATTTACTATTGTAAGAAAAAAATGAGCGTTTTGTTCAGGACAGTTAGCTTTCATCCCATTTATAACAGCACAACATCCAAAAAGCATCTGTACTTACACTTACCATTAAAATTTAATATATACATATAACAATAATAATAAAATTGGCAAAAAAGTAAATTGGTTTTAAAGAGACTAAATGTGTTTTCTATCAATAAAACAAAATGTTTTTAAGCTAGGACTATGAGGCATTACTTTTTCATCATTGTTATAAACCTACGTATTTCAACAAATAATAAAAGTGTTGCATTGTCCTAAGCCACTTGTATGTTAAAAGGACAGGTGTTTTTGTATTTTAATCATAAACATTAACACTTGTACACTGTATTTACATAATTTTCAACTATCAATGTAAATAGTGTTAGAAAACATTACAACATTTAATTAACAAAATTCCTCTGTTAATCATAAAATTGTGTATTACATGACTAATCGAATATACAAAAAGAGGCAAGGTTTCTTCATGTACCCATTGCTCCTTTTCAATTTTTTTTTCACATACAATCGATGTATGAAGGTCTTAAATATTCTCTCTAACAACAACACTTATATTATATGTGCCTGATTCTTTCTATGTCTATGCTGTGGTTGTAAACTCTAATCATGTTCAGTGGTAGTGCCTGAGTTCATCCATGTCTATGCTAAGGTTGTAAACTCTTATAATTTTCAGTGGAACTGTCCAAGTCTATGTCTATGCTGTGGTTGTGAACTCTATCATACTCAGTGGTAGTGCCTGAGTTCATCTATGTAAACTCTAATAATATTCAATGGTACTGCCCAAGTCTGCCTATGTCTATGCTGTGGTTGTGAACTCTATCATATTCAGTGGTACTGCCTGATTTGCATCAAAGATAACATATTCTTGGTTGAGACTGGGGGTGCCAGAAAGGGGTGCTCCCTCACTTGGTGCTAGTCTGCCTGGGACCTGAAAATATTATGTACACTGTCCAACTGATTTCTGAACTGTATGCTTTAGAGAATCCTTAGCTTTCTGAAATTATCATCATTTACACAGAACAAAATTTTCATTGCAAATAAGTCATAATTTGTAAGAATGATTATGTATCTCTTTATTCTGGCTTTGTGATTTCATACTATGATTTTGGAATCTAACACCACAAAAGAATTGGGGTACTTTAAATGCACATTATGTATGTAAAATATGATACATAAGTGTTGATCATAAAACACATAATAACACAGTTTACTGACCACTATGGAATCAAACCCTCTGGGAGGAAATACCCTGGCTCTATCTTTCTTTAGGACACTCTCTGTCTTTCCCAATGCGACTTCAGCAAGTATCATCTTGCCAAGCTGAAAGTAATACGTTACCCAATAATTTTCTAAAATACACACTCACTGGAGAGATGTTTTTTTTTTGTGAATTTTAAAATAGTTTATTTGAACAGATTTTTGATTGTATTCTATATGTAACACAATTTTTGTTTTCTAATAGATATCACAGGAGCAACAGGACTTGCATAAACAGTTTTGCAAGGAACAATACGAGGAAGAAGACGAGGCAGAACAAAAAAGAGATGGGAGAATAACATCACAGATTGGACTGGGCTGAAATTGAGCAGCAAAACAGACCACAGATGGGAGTAAAGAGAATTGGTTGCAAAATCCTCAAGTGCCCCCACGTTCTACCAGACTGAAGTATAGGATGAGATAGAAATAGCTATATGTTTACTCTCATTTACAGTTTGTGGTTATGTTAAGTTTTATGTTTTGTTTAGCTCTATTCAATAATACCTTGGTAAAAACCAGTTGTCTGTTTGATAATAAAAGTACTTACTGCTGAAAACTGAGCTGCTTTTGATGGGAACTGAGAGAAATACAGACCTCGGCCATATTCACCATGAGAAAAATCTGAAGAAAAAACAGTTTTATTTTGCAATGGTGTAAATATATCAGAATACAAAAATATTCATACACATTAATTCCATCTAATAGACAGTAATAAACCTACATGTATCAAAACATAATTTGCATACATACAGTATGTGCAATTTTAGCAATACACTTCAAAGAAACATTAAAAAAAATCGTCATATTTTAAACAAACTTTTGAAAACAAACCTTCTTCTGAGAAACCATTCTTCATTATCTCTTGAATTCTTTCTGGGTGCTCCAAACTGCCACAGAAATACAGTCTCATTTTAAATGTGGGGTCCTTTAAATGCTGCAGTCTCATTTCATACCTCTCATGGACATTCTGAGTGAGGAAAGTCTGAAGGAAACAGTTAAAAATGTAAAATAAAATAAGCAAGAAACAAGCTAAAATAATTACCTAGCAAACAAACAAATAAATAAAGGAGTAACACACTTATAATCACATCAAATTTTAAATCTCCTGTTATCAAACTCTGCTTTATTTCTTTACCTTGGAAATCATTGTAACCTCACACTTTCCTGGCATGTCTTTATCTTTCCCTATCCCTGCTTTGAAGTCTTCTGTCAGTCTGTGAAATTCTGCAATGTCTCTGCCATGGTCATAGGGCTCATTGGTGCCTCCCTCTGGTGTCACTACATACCGAGACGAGTCTGAAATATAAAAATAATATATATAACAAACGTGATTATTTAACTCCCCTGAGTCAGGTTTACTGAAGTGAACATAAAGCAGACCACACATGATAATGAATTGATGAAGAGTAAGTATTGATTGTCAGTTAAACCATGAATGTGACCCAGCAATCATGACACAACTTTAGGTTTGAAGTCAAGATCTCAACTAGCACATCATTTCATCTCAGCCACTGCACTGAGAGATGAACAGAAATTTATTCAAAGATTTTATGGTGCTTCTAGAATGTAGTGATAGAAAAGGGTTAATGAATAAATAAATAAATATTTCTTGGTCTGGTGCAGATTGATAAATTATAATTCATTTCTGGCAGTCACAGCATCTTCTAAATATTTAACATAAGTATATCAAATTACTACTTAACATTTTGTAATCAACTTCACTGATTAAAACATGGTGAGGGGAATGGCAAGTTTATTATTTACTGTTTATTCTAGTTACATTTATTAAAACTGGTATATGCTTCAAACTGTAGACTTATAATAGTATTTGTATTTCCCTAGAGCCTTCTTTATAAGATAGACATATTTCATTATTCTTAAGGGAAGAAAACTGACACTAGATTATTCTTTGACCAAGCTTATTTTGCAGAAAGCATCTTTTGACATTTAATCTTCAAGTGTTGATTTTGGATCAATACATATAACAGCTATGAGCCAGTATCCCTGCTTGTCAATACTGTGATCAATGAAGGTAGACACAATCAGAGAATTTTACCGCATGCAGGTTTCACATCACCTGCCTCAATGCAAAGTAAAAATTATACAGTGCAAGAAATCCTGAGAGTACAATACATACTGTGAAAGCGAATGATAAATATGCTTCTTTTAAAACAATGAAACTGGATGTAAAATTGTTACCACATGAGATTGCAAACAATAAGCTGTAAAAAAAAAATTAAATATTGGTCAAGAAAATCTCTTGTGTATATAGTGTTTAGGAGGGGAGAATTTCATGACACCTATTGATATCATTTGATCAAATATGACGCCAAGGTGTCACTGCTGTACTGGTAGTCTAGGTTTGGCCTTTCCAGATGAAATGAGGACAAGTCTTATCAAACTGATTTTTACATTAATTACAATTAATTCAATTTTTTACATATAGTAATCATGGACCACCATGCTTGTTTTTGATTAACATATACCTGTAGAGAGCTTCAGGTTAATCATGTTGCACTGATTTGTATTTCTATCACTTCAGTCATCAATATTGGAAATAAAGTGCTTGGAGCACAATGATGAACTGACTTCAAATTACAATGCCTCTCTCACTAAGCTCAGAGCCATTACTACTGTTTTTCCCATGTATTTCTACATACTCACCAAATCCTCCATCAAATGCATCAGACTCCTTTCTGTCCATCAGATTTCTGAACTGCAGTTCCTTCTCCATGTCTGCTATCAGTTGGTCTACAGAGATGTCGCCTTCGTCACCTGCACAGCAACAGCAGGTTAAGGATAAGTTTTTTAACAAAGAAAATTAATGTTCAGGCTTCCAAATACTTTGTTGTGCATATCAGTTGTTTTGGTTAATTGCCATAATATGTCAAAAGTTGTCAACAGACAGAACTTTTTTAAAGCTTCCTTCTCATCTCACTGCCTGCTTCCTACAAAGTTGCCACACATTCCATTTGATATATAAATTTCCACCTAGAGAAGATGTGTGCAATGAACACCTACCTGAGTTGTCATCTGATGCTTTGCTGACAGCTGCCTTGGCTACTGCAAGACGGTACTCCAAGAACTCGCGTTCTGAAAGCACAGTAAAATCATTCACAAAGAAAAAATCAATAATTTCTTATGAAATGCATTCACACTATTTAGACAAGTCACTGCAGCTCAAGGACAACAGGGCACATATACTTTTTGTTGTCACAAACATGACTTTTTGTTTGCAAAGGTGAAGCTTGAATTTCCAACAGTCCATTTAGTGGCCAGCTGTTAAATTATCCCCAGGCATACAAATAAATGCATGTGTACGCAAACATGCACAAAATTGTTAGAAAGCATATTAACACATAAACATATTCATTGATTGACACAACAAGATATTCAAGCATACAGCAAACAAAAATCTGAAAATAACCTAAATTGTTTCTAATTCTATCCTTTCTTCCATGTCAAAATGTCTGCACTGAAATTAATATTACGTAAGTTACATTTCTGAGGATAAGTTTCAGTTGCCTTCACTTGCAATTGGTTTGTGCCAGACTTGTTGTGTCTATTGTTATGAAGTGTACTGCTCTTATACTATGTGTTTGCACACTGTCATTATGTACAATGAAGTTCTTAGCTGTGTGTTGACGTATGTGACATTCACTGGTTTTATATTATACTGTATTTACACTGTTACCAGCTTATGCTGCAGTGTAAGTTATGTAATAATAAATCAATAGAATCATCTGCCAAACCCTTGTGACAGGCCTTATAAACCAAATTGCTATTTGTGACTTGGAGCCACAGCTTTGTGATTGAGATCCCTGAATGAATTACTTTAACTGCAATTTCATAGACTGATTGAAATATGCTTGCTGTGAGCACCATGAATTGCAAACCACAATTCTCTTCACCTGCCTGTTTAGCACTTTCTGTACGTGATGAAGATTGTCAAGAGCACATTTCTACAATATTTTAATATTTATGGTCAAGAAAAAGAGCCTGTATGTAAACAGCACAAGGTCTGGATGAAAGCTGCCCAAACTGTCCATAGTTTATAATTACATGAGGTTTTTTTTACAATCAGACCATGAAATTGTGGTTAAAGTCATTAATTCAATGACTGCAATTCCAAATCTGCAGCTCCAAGTCACAAACAGCAATTATCCCTTACGCCAGGACAATGACAGTCCAAAACACTGTAACTACATACCGAGTACCAGCTCAAACAGTTACCCAGACTTTAATGCCTGCCTAGACTGTGAACTTTCATTATAACTCGGGTACTAATGGCCATATCAATACAAAATTCCATCAATGACCTCTGGTCACAGCCCTCATAAATGGTTGACATGACAGAGCTGGGTGTTATGATTTGACCAACAATTTTCATTCACTGTTTATCCAAAGTAAACATACATCTTAACCAGATATGGAGTGCCCTGGATTAAGTCAATAACAGGGTCCATAATTTACCAAACTGATCACCAAATTATCCAATTAATGGAAATTTGTAAAGGTATTGGCTTTTAGTATCAGTGTATTATGTAACAGTTACAATACAAGTCATCAAGGTGTATATGTTTATTCAGATGTGCAAATCCTACTGAAATTCCCTGCCAAAAACAGAAAAAGAAAATTAACTATTTTTCTTTAATTTTGTGTGTGTATTACTCAGAATTTTCTGGATTTACTTCTAGGACTATCAATATAAGTATACAATTTATGTATTCAGAACCATGTATTAGCCAAAAACATCCTTTTAACTGTATCATTTTCTGATGTAAAGGCTCTTGGCACCTAGTGATGTTTTAAAAATTATGAGACAAGAAAACATGCAAGAACCCTTGAGGTGGGATAAACTTCTTAGCAATAAGGTTCAAGCTCTAGGAATGTCATCTTAGAAAACAATACAAAAGCAGTGCACAAACTATGGTGAGCTCATTCTGTTGTGCACTACAATGTGGGTTATAATTCTTCAAAACTTTGAAGAGAAAATAGCCAGAAAAAAAAGCTGTGGAAAAATTCTCTGAATTTTTATTCATTACCTCAGTGCACTTGCTTGTCTGCCATTATATCTGACTCCAGTGTCCTCCAAATCCAGCAAAATATTGTTCTATTTCACACAAAGGCAAAAGTTTTTGTGGTATCTTGGATGATCCCCATTATCATTTCATCTTACTAAATGAGTGGTACCCTAGACTGGTTGACTTGCTCTTACAGCTCTACACATTATTTGCAATGCTAACAATTAACTATTCAGAAGGTAAGAATATTTGCTCGATCCATTAAAGCTAGTTTCATGGGATTCTTATTACAATATAACCATGAATGCAAAGGTGTCTTGTGGACCAAAGCAAACATGCAAAGCAATTTACATAACAATACTCTGCTAAACATCAGTGATTCTCTACATTGTTATCGTTATATGAAACTGGGCTTTTAACAAAAATTATAATAGGCATTTTATTTGAATAAAAAAAACAATAACTAGTTCTTGTAAAATGTTTGCATGTTCTTGACGAATCAATTAAAATAAAGGTATGGAATTGTCCCTGAAGATGTATGATCAAGTTGTTGAAAACAGTTTAACACGATCAATACAACTTTAAATGCTTCCTAAGAAGTCCATTCCAAACTATTCTTCACCAGACACTTCATATATCTAAACCAAAATTAGAATCATTTTTGCCACTTAAATGCTGTATTTTGTCAACACCAAACTAAAAAAAAATGAAACCACTGTTACTGAAACAAGGAAGATAAGTGCAAAACAGATGCTTTTTTTTAAGTACTAGTTTTGAGGAAAAAGTAACATATTCCTGCACTCTAAAAATATCTTTAAAAGAAATAAGTTAAGTCTGATGTTGGCACACCACCACAATTACTTACTGAGTTTGTCTTCTGTTATTGTGCAGCAGAACAAAATCCAGGAACATTTATACAGTATGTCATTTACACTTACTAGTACAAACTTCAAACTATGGTAGAATATTTAATATATAAGCACAGTTATCATATAAAGTTTTAAAAATATATGTGTAATTTCAACCATATTTGAATGTGTAAGGTTGTTTTGTACTCACCATGCATGAACTTTTCATGTCCGAGGGATTCATTTTCTTGGACCAAACTTGATATGAGATCTTGCTGAGATGTCACCTTTAATGATAAGAGACTGAATGAATGAATGGATGAATGAATGCTCTTTTCAGTGTACGGAAACTCACAGATAAGTACAATGTAGCTCTTAGTGCTCCAAAAATGATTCTGTACCATTTTCTTTCAAATTTCTAACCTAAAATAAAGTCAAACTTACTAAAGCTCTAAGGTGGATGATCTCACTCCTCAGCCTGTTCATACATGATATCTCAGCCTGGTAAGCTTCTAAACTCTTGTGTCGCCTGGTTTATATACATAACAGAACATCAAAGCATGATACACAGTAAATACGGATGTGTCAAATGATGATATAAGCTTGCTATTGGCTTCATGGGTGAATTAACATGATTTATCATTTTCCCCACATTCCAATTAAAAAATAAATACAGTGAGCCCATTGTGGGTCACTTAAAAAATCCCCAAACTTACCACTTTTTTATTTCCAGCTCCATCAGCAGTATGTCCAGTTCTGGTCTCTTGTTGCCAAGGACTCCTTCAGCTGTAAATAACAAAATGTGGCATAAGAAGAATGTTATCATCAGTACAAATTGAAAGAAAAATTGATAAGATCAAGTTTTTTTTACTAACAAAAACATCCATTCTACAGAACCTTTTCCTGACAACATGTGCCCAACTTTGTTTCTTCACTTACACTGTTCCTCAGATTAGATGGCAAAAGATATATTAATTACTTTTATCTAGACCCCAAAACCTTGATTAAATAAATTTGTCATTATGTTCTCAATGACAATGATGAGAAAAAAAGGAACATGCACAAACTCGAAAAAAAAAAAGGAAAATAAAAAGATGAGAAATACAATATTAAAAAGTTTTGGGAAATAAAAAAGATTTCTAACATTCACTGAACATCATCCAGACATGTCATTAGAACCATCTTTTATGCTCTTAGTCCGAGTATCTAGCAGCTTGACTGTCAGATCTTATATTCGTTCAGCATATTTAAATGTACAATTGCATTTTCTCTACAAAAAACACTCACTAGTGAATGGTGGAAGATAAGACATCAATGTGCACTGTGTGAACTGTTCTGCAAACTCACTGTAATCAGACAGAAACAAGACAATAAAATACTCCAAATCTCAGCAACATGCTAACAACAATGACAACACACTTAATCCATTCACGTATAATCTGTGACAAAGACTTTAACAATTTTCAGACCCAATTACCCTCTAGTTTATTTTACTTTTTTTAAAAGTGTCTTTAATGTTTAAAAACACTGAAATAAAACTGGAAAATATAATGATTTAGGAAATACCATTTTCCAATTACAGCATGTAATACAGTAATAATGACTTACTCCCATCTGCTGTTGAGGACCACATCATCACTGAAACCATACCGCTCAAAGAAATCAATGGCGGAGTTGTCAGCATGGACCACTATTGCATCATACTGGCCCACAACTGACTGGTCCTTGATTTGCTGGAAATACATCAGATTATCACTGTTCAAAAAACATAACTTTTTGAAAGAAAGCGTGTCTGATGAAGTAGTTGATATTTATAATATATATACAGTTAAACACAATTTTAAAAAATGTAATTTGTATGATATGGAGGTCTGTTTAATAAGTATGAATGTCTAATCATGACAGTAATAACTATCTTCTTGCTAGTGGCATCATAATAAAATCAAAACTGTAAATGTTTTCACAACAATTGTAAAATTGTATTTTATTTGTAATTTGTAAACCACCACACCTGGATGAGGTATTTTCCAATACCATGCTTCCTATACCTCTGCCGCACAGCTACCAATGTTAGGTGAACTACGCGCTCCCCTGGTTTGCTGAAACAAAGATAATCACATCATCTTTCTGCCATCTTTAGTGCATAACTCAAACATTAGCAGGAACTAACAGTTGGAGAACTATGTGTAACAACCAAACTGATTTTTTTTGTAAAATGTATTTCAAAATTTAAGCACTTCTTAAAGACAATATGGCAACTTTCATTTTGAATGCATCTGATGAAAATATCACTAGCACTTGTATATCATGAAAAATGCAATAACAACCTGTTTATAACCTTTAATAATGGAGAACTCACCAAAATTTCTTCTCAAATGTTGCACATGCTACTAGTCTGTTTTCTATGCCTACATGGTTCACATCATATGGTCCTTCATGACTATCCCTGATCTTCTTTCTCTCTTGTACCAGTTGTAAAAAATGATTGATGCCCTTTGAGTAATCTTCCTCCTCTTCATCACTAATAAGTACAGGAAAATGCAGATTATATTTTCAAAATTGATATGTTCACTTCAAAAATCATCAAGAATTAGCCGACAAATGTTGCAATAAACCCCTAATAAATTGTACCTTGGCCATTTCACAGTATTTTAGAATAAATTAATAATAATAATAATAATAATAATAATAATGATGATGATGATGATGATTAAAAGTAAGGGTAATTTTAAACACATTTGAAAAAATAAGTTTATAGTTTCGCTGATATTCTGTACTGGATATTTAATTATTATAATTTTATCTTGATCTCTCTGTACAGCTGAGTATTAATATTTGTCTTTTCATAGTATAAGTAAATACCAGAAGTCCTACAGTATCAATACAAATTTGCAAATCATATAGCATCTCACCTTTCTTCCTCTTCCTCCTCATCTTCTGAATCACTGAACACAGGTGCAAATATACTTGGCTTATCTTCCTCCACTTCATAAATATCCTCTTTTTCAGAGTCCTCTTTTTCTATCTCCCCATTTGCTGCAATATCATCTTTATCAGATTTATCTTTCTTCTTCCCACTTTCTTTAGAACAAGCTGTCTTTTTAGAATCACCAGATGCTTCTTTTTGTTCAGAATTATTGTTTGAAAGATTTTGGTCATTTGTTTCACTCCTTTTTTTCTGTCTTCTAATTTCAAAATCTTCTAGAACATCTGGAAATCAACAGATTAATTCTTAGATGATAAAAAATTTGAAAAAAAAAAAAAAAAAGAAACAAACAAACAAACAAACAAAAAAAAAAAAAAAAAAATATATATATATATATATATATATATATATATATATATATATATATATATATATATATATATATATATATATATATATATATATATATATATATATATATATATATATATACAGGTGAAATCATGTTTCCATTGGATGGGTGTTTATTGTATTGGTGCATACCCACTACAAAATGATTACTGCTGACATAATTGAAAGTATGCAAATATGGATTCCCACCATTAAATCATAATTAACAAAGTTTAAAAAAGGCAAATAAACAAACATTCTGAGTGTTTTTCTGCCTTAATTAGGAAGGTTATTTGTAATAAATGTTTACATTGTCTTCATACATGTTTGACATCATATACCAATTAGTACAAGGCACTAATTACTTCCGCCAAGGAGGTTATGTTTTCACCCCTGTTTGTTTGTTTGTTTGTTTGTTTGTCTGTCTGTCATCAATATAACTCAAAAAGTTATGGACTGATTTTGATGAAATTTTCAGGAACTGTCAGAAGTGGGCAAAGGAACAGATGATTGGTTTTTGGTGGTGATCCAGATCAATAATCAATCAATAATCAAAAATATCAAAAATTTAGGGGTGAAACCACATTGGATGGAGACTTTGCTGCCTTGGCAGAGGCCTGCACTCTCTGAGTGCTTTTCTAGTATTAAGTATCAAATCAATACCAAATGCAAGCAACTACACTGTTTTCCAAAAGGGAACTCAGACATTGATTTATTCTGTGCAGAAAGCACACAAACAAATTATGCAATGTTATCCAATACTATCGAACACCTCACACTAATCTCAGTAAACAAAGACACACACAGTTGACTTTTACTACCACAGATCAATCTATTGTTGCATTACTACTAGAAAACAATTCTCGTGACATAATGACTACAGTAATCATAATAGAAGGTGCAAAAGGTGATGAGGGCATTCTATAATCACTGACTTTATATTGGTTATCATAGGTTCTTACACAGTCACTTTCAAAACCTGTATTGCCACAACAACAAATAGAATTTCAAAATTATCTTAATATCAAACAAACAGTAAATGATATCAAAAGTCACATTTCATATCCATAAATAACTGTATTTGCCACAAAACAATTCACCTAGTCATATCAAACATCCTACCTTTAATATCTCTGATTAGCACAATTGTTCTTGCCCATTTTTCACACACTGTAGAATATAATACATCAGGTGTCATTTCAGACAAAGATACAGAATACAGACCAACAACTGCATGGAGAAGTTCTTTGTTGGGGACCTGAAAGACAAATTCTGTATGTGTATGGCTGTGTTCAGATTTAAAGTTATCAGTCCAGCAGGATTGATCTATCTCAGTGGGGATTCTTGCTGAGGCTCAGTCAATGTAATCAGCTTAATTGTCCGGCACGCCCTCTCGCAAAACAACATGAACAACATCATAGAACACAATGTTTTCTTGACCTTACCCACGTATTTTAAGTTACAAGGGGACATTCCAGATAATTGAGGTGATTGCATTGACTGTGCCTTAATTAGTGAAAATCCCTGCTGAGATACATCAATTCTGTTGGACTGATAACTTTTATCTGAACACATCCAGTGTGTGCATCTTTTAACATGCAAACCAATGCTGGCTTACAAATATGCATACAACACATTTAAATATGTTCTAAATCTGTATATTGCATGTAACTAAGAACATGATGTTTGTAGGAAAAGATTTTTTAATCGGAACTATACAGTAATTGGACGGTCATGACCAATTTTTAACTTGACCTGAATTTAGCCTAACAATTAACCCAAGCAGGTTTTACCTGAAACAGATTCATCATTTCGATGATACAGTGTTCACAAAGGCAAATTTTTTAAAACTATTTTAAAATGAAAGGAAGAATCAGTTCATGTCCATTTAAAAACTTTGCCTGCATTCTACCAGTAATTAAGGCACAATATGGCCACTAAAAATGAGTTTGAAGCAAAATGATAATATTGCTTCCCTGTTGTGGGAACAAGAAATGTGAATGGATTCCGATCCCCTGCCCTCATCTCAGGTGACATCGATAGATGGAGGGTAGTGATGGCAATGTGTACAGACACTTCTCTGCGTCAGTACATAAAAACGGGAAAGCACTTTTTAAAATAAAGTCCCATTGGCTAAATATTTGCAATTACTGTTAGACTTTCAAAATAATGTTTAAAGATTTAAATTAATTCACCAATGATAAAAAACAAAGGTATTTATTCCATCTTTTCTCTTTCAGCCCTCCCCCCACAGCCACCCTTCAAACAAGTACAAATGTGCTTCGAAGTGACAGCGTCAGGAAAACATCTCCCTTCAATACACTTAATAAAGTTTTAGCGTCAGTACATAAAAACGGGAAAGCACTTTTTAAAATAAAGTCCCATTGGCTAAATATTTGCAATTACTGTTAGACTTTCAAAATAATGTTTAAAGATTTAAATTAATTCACCAATGATAAAAAACAAAGGTATTTATTCCATCTTTTCTCTTTCAGCCCTCCCCCCACAGCCACCCTTCAAACAAGTACAAATGTGCTTCGAAGTGACAGCGTCAGGAAAACATCTCCCTTCAATACACTTAATAAAGTTTTAGATTAAAATATCGATCATCTTGAACCACAGCCCTGGATAAAAAAAAACAAAAAAACTCTTAATAAATAAAGCATCGAAATTTTTTTCTAACACAGCTGCCTTACCCCAGGTATTATATCGATAGTTTCACCAAGTTTTGAACTCTGCAGCAAACGTCTGAAATCAATGATCAGCGGAGTGACCGTGGTGTGTTTGCCCTTTTTGTTCTTAAACGCTTGGCTTTCAGCAAACTTAGCGCCGGAGAGGATGCTTGAATCGATGGAACAATCAGCAGGGTCTTCATTTCCAGCATCATTTTCTTCAGTATTTTTTTCGGGTGAAAAGTCTACTGGAGAGAGGCGCGAAGTGACAGCAGCAGCCGCCATACTGTCAACAAACAAGTTCCGCGTGATAACGACGATTTTACTGCGAGTTGATTGGATAAAATTATGGGGAAATAATCCTTCAGCGCCCTCTACAGGTAAAAGCACGTGTAGTTTATTAGCAAGTGGACATAGAAGTGCATCCACAAATTGTCAGTGATGGGAAAAAAGAAAGCCAAGAATGATAACGGAACAAAAGACAAAGATCGAGATGTTGTTGACGAACAAAGTAAGTAGAGTGCTATCGTTATATGTGGCAAAATAATACATTAAAGTGAGTAATATGCTAATGCCGAGCAGTATGACTGAAGACCGCTGGTACATGTACATGTACATTGTAATAATGGCAAACATTGCAGACAGTGAGGTAAAACATTACAGTGTTATCTCAGTGATCGGCATTTTATATAGTGGCATAATGCAATAACTATTGAAATTATCCCAAATTGTTTTACGTTTTTGTTCATTTTATTTCAGAAAAGAAAAATTATTCTTTACCAGTCGGTCCTGGAGTAGATGAAGCTCAACTCCCAAAGGTAATTGATGCAAAATTTCAGACCTCATCGCAAATGTGCAAGAAGGAATGTATACCATGCAAATGAGGTATACAGATTTTCTTGCAAACTTAAAGTACTCTTGCAAATTATAATTTGTAGCAGCTATACAAATTTAGCTGTTCAATATTTACCCTATAGGTTTGTTCCCAGAGTTTGGTTTTCTTTTCAACCCTCAGTCTGTATGCATAAGTTCATTCAACAAGGTGACTGATAACGTGTATTCTTAAGACCTGATCAGCAGATATACAGAGTATCAGATCTATTTATTTTTACACAAATTATAAATGTACATTTTCATCAAACAGTTTTGACAATTGAATGCATGTCCCCATAGGAATTTCCATAATATATGCCAAGTGGTCAGTTTCTTGTAAGTGAACAGTTTGCTGTTGTTATTTCAGGTATCTATTCCCAAGGACAAGAAAGCAGCTATCCTTGATGTGATCCAAGAAAGTAAAGCACAACATAAAATTCTAGGACTTGTTTCTAACAGACTAACTGCTAAAAAATTAACTGTAAGTTAGGAAAACATTCAGTAGTTTGTCAGTTATTGAAAAGTTCCACTTGTTGTTTTAATTGTGATAAAGCAGTCATTTCAAAGTATCTGATAAGGAATATTTCAGTTATAGACTCCCTTTTTTTGCTTGGTTTAAAAGAATTTTTTTGCAAATCAGATTAGATGAGAAGTTTGCTTTTTTATTGAAACCAGAAAAGCCTTTATTTTTTGAGATAATTATATTAGATATTTATTATTATTATTATTATTATTATTTCTAGGACATGTACAACAGTTTATCTGGAGCTGGTTTCAGTCATGATCAGATAGACAAGGCTCTGACTAACACTGTCATCTATGGAGGAGACTTGATTGATGCCCTGGACTGGCTCTGCTTATATACTCCTAATGGTAAGGGCTTATCAACTCCCCAAGAAGGATATGTTTTGCCTTTGTTAGTGTGTTAGTTATCAGTCCATCTTAAAATGTTATGGATGAATTTTGATATAATTTTCAGAATAGGTCAGATAGATTTTGGGATCCATTAATTAATGATTTAAAAGATTATTAGAACAATGATAGAACTGCATTGGCAGTTTTCTAAAAGCATTTTCAAGTTTTTGTTCTGTGCAATATTTTGTATTTATCAAGAGCAGAAAAGTAAAGAAATAGGTAAGGAAGTGTTATTTTAAAGAATCAACTTGAGTAAATTATATGAGTATTATTCTAGACAAACTACCAACAGGCTTCTCTCAGACATTTACTGAAGCAGAGGCAAAGGTGAGGCCTAAGTTTGTGGAAACTGTGCCTGAGGAGGCCCAGAGTAGTTCCAGCAAAGTGCAAGAGAATGCCACTCCAGAGGTGCTGGAATCTAAAGACAAAACTGCAAAGGTATAGTGTAGTGCATCTTCACAATAATATAGTTATATAATTGATATTTTAATTTGCAAGACAGAGACAATGAGCAAACTTTATAGAAATGCTTTAAGTTTTTCAGATTTATATACTGTAACATTATGCCAAAGAAAAATTGAACTAGTGGGCTGTTAAGTGCATTGTCACATGCTGCACTGAATTTGACTACAACTTGGCCATATGTTACCTATTGTTTTATGTTCTGAATTGAATCAGAATGTCTTTCTTTTTTGCAGGATCAAAGTAAAGAAACAGATATGAAGTCTTGGATACTTCAGTACATGGAGGAAGAGTCAGATGATGAAGAAGATTTTGATGGGGGTGGAAATGTGAAAGAAGAAGACATAGACCCAGTAAGTGAAAATGTTTGAAGCTAGTGACATTTTGATAATTTCCCTTTGATATTTCCAGTAGACATATGGTCATAATCTGGTATACTGTAAATAGTCGTCATCTTCATCACCTTTGGCATGGACATCAAATAAATTATTGTAGAAGAGGATAGTTGTGATGTTCACATTGTGTACTTCAGAATGAGCAGTATCTCCTAGCTACTGCCAAGCTGATGGATGCCAAGGAGGAAGCTAGTCAAGCCAAGCAGCATGGAGACAAGAAAACACAGATGGCAGCCTCAGCCAAAATTAGACAATACTTACAAGGTACGCACTGCATTTTTTGTTAACAGACATTACACAATAATAGTAGCCTGTTAGAAAATTTGTTACTAGTCAGTTATTAATTAACAAAGAAATATGTTTATAACTGTTGAGGTGTACTGCTCTCCATTGAAAAATAATATCATAAGTTAGGCTCACTTGGTTGAACCTTAATCGTCAGTTTTGGTTTTAGGTCATTGATCTTAAATTCAAAAAGCACACTTCATCTCCTTCTCCTTACTGTTCAATCCATCTATAAACTTGCAGTGTCATCGAGCAGTCAGTGTGGCAAAAAAGTTGTCAAATGATAGGACAGCCAATAGTGTACTTCCTGATGTTAGGACTGAAATCTTTTTCATAAAAACTTAATCTGAGTGAAGATTAAGATGATTTGTTTGAGATTGAATCTAAATTTCTTGTGACAGACCTGTGTTTTTTTTATGAATATTGGTATTTACAGTATGTTACTTTTCTTTGCAGAGATCTCTGTCCTAGAAAAGCATCCAAATTTTAACCCTGCTGTAAGTATCAAAGGGGTCAAAGAGGAGGTCAAATCGGAAGAACTGCTGCCTCAAAAAGAACCTGCAAAAGATGTAGAAGAAGAAGGGCTTGGTTTTGCACTATTTGAGCAGGCTGCTGAAAAAGATGGTAGGTGGTTTCTTATGTATTTTTTTATTTTTACAAAAAACTTCAACAGTCTAGTACAGATATTTC
This sequence comes from Lingula anatina, assembly GCF_051362555.1. Classification (NCBI taxonomy): domain Eukaryota; kingdom Metazoa; phylum Brachiopoda; class Lingulata; order Lingulida; family Lingulidae; genus Lingula; species Lingula anatina. The sequence continues at coordinate 65,880,925 of NC_141767.1, read as the reverse complement.
CCCAAAATGTTTGGGCATTAGGCAAAGAAATGCATTTGCATGTTGTAATTTGCAAGGATTGAAATGCTCTTTTCAGAAAAGCCTTCTCCTACCAAAGTACCATCAAGAAAAGATTTGGATATCAGAACTTTTGAATATACCAGAAAACAGTGGACAGGGAAGTCTCCCAAACAGTTCCTGATTGACTGGTGTAGGAAAAACTTACCTAAAAGTAAACCACCTTCATTCCACAGAATAGATGTGAGGTCAAACTTGTTTAGGTGCAGGTAAATGCTTCTAATTGGGATTTAGTGTTTTATTTACTGTTAAAGTTTTGTATGAAATTATATAGCACATTTGTGACTTAGTATTGTAAAGTTGTGTCAGCATTTTCATTAATCACTGTCCTGTTGATTAAAAAATACTGTCTTGTGGCCATTATCTTTGTAAAATAATAAACAGATGATGTTTATCACACCGCTTTATTTTTTTTTTGTCAGGGCAAAAATTCAGCGCAGTAAAGATGATTTCTTGGAAGTTTGCTCAGATATTGTGTGTGAGAATGTAAAGGAGGCAGAACATGTGGCTGCAACTTTAGCTTTGTACCACCTGTGTAAAGGACAGGTAGATTTAATGTCTTATCTGATGAAATTTTACTCAAAAGTATACATCACTTACAGCTTTTCTACTCGCAGAGATGTATTATTTGCAACTTAATAGCTATTTCAAGCACTGATGTGGTTTTACTTGTTTCCAATAACCACCTGTCATTGAACAGATTAAGACTTCAGTTGTGAACCAAGTTGTACATTTTTTCCTGACATAATATGTTTTCTATGTTGTAGAGAGTGTACCAGCTGCTGCCGCCACCATACAGAGATGTGTGGATGGAGTGGCAGGACGCAGAGACCAAACAACATCAAGAGCGTAAAGAAGAAGCCAATAAAGTAAGTTGGATCATGATGCAAGCATTTTGGACAATTATCAATAGTAAAAAAATTGTTAGCAATTAAATGTTTATCAGATTTTAAAAAAAGAAGTGGAAAAACTTCAAGGGTTTTTAAATTTGGTCATATATGGTATTTATATCAGACTATAAAAATACTTTTCTTTCTTTTTTTTTTAGCCAAGAGATCAGCTAGTCACAAGATTGTTGAAGAAACTCAAGTTGGATGCTGACAGCAGCACACCATCCCTGACAAAGGAAGAAGAGCAGACGGTGGATGCTAGTGAAGGATCATGGGAAGATCTGGCTGATGATTGGGTAATTAAGATATTGTTGGGTTCATCTTAATTTGCTCTTTTTGATATTCCGTTTGGTTAAGTTGGTCAATAATACTATGCATGTGTTAGAGTGTAGCACTTTGTTAAATGACTCTGTAAAGCAGGTTAGTTAGGAGCCTCTCATACATAGTAACAATTTAGCATTGGCATACAGTGTTCCAATGTTTTTTTTAGGAAATGACTGAGCCAGATTTACCTACACAGACAAAACCACACCAGCAAAAGAAAAAGTATCTGTCTGAACACATGAAGAGGGAATTTCTAGAGAGAACTAAGAAATCAAACTATCAGAAGCTTCTTGAGAGCAGAACCCAGTTACCAGTCTTTCAGGAGCGAGGAGCCATTGTTGATGTCATCTGTAGAAATCAAGTTGTTGTGATTGCTGGAGAAACTGGTAGTGGGAAAAGTACACAGATACCACAGTTTATTCTTGAGGTACTTATATCATTGCTTTAGATAGAACACATTGAAAACAATTGCTTATAAATATACTTTCTTTACTAACCTTTGTTAGAATGGTTTGTAGAGAAAAAGTAATAAATATGAAGTAATATTTTATGTATGCTGTTCTCTCTTTTCACACCCTCTGCTTATTTAGGAATATCTAAGACGTGACAGTATAGAAAGTTGCAATGTAATTGTCACTGAGCCACGCAGGATCTCTACAATCAGCCTGGCCAACAGAGTGTCAGAAGAGCTTGGAGAGGGGGCGCCAGGTAGCAAGACAAGCCTCTGTGGCTACCAGATCAGGTTTGAGTCCAGGATATGTGACACTACCAGGCTTGTCTACTGTACCACTGGGGTGCTACTGAGGAAGATGCAGCAGGATGCCACTTTACAGGATGTTACTCATATTGTAGTAGATGAGGTATAAGATTTATTTAGCACATTACTTTTCAGTGATTCTTTCATGTATATTCAGAGGTCACTTTGAATTTTTGTTGTTTGGAATTATCTTAAGAAGTCTTACCATTGCATTGCAAGTAAACAGGGTTCATTGAATTATTGCATCAAAAGTGGATAGTTATCATGGCACTGTTTTCTCAGGTTCATGAACGTAGCATGCAGTCAGATTTCCTGTTGGTAATACTGAAGAAGCTGTTGGTTCTGAGGCCTGACCTGAAGGTGATTCTGATGAGTGCAACTGTGGACAGCCACAAGTTCTCCTCTTACTTCCAGCACTGCCCTGTGCTGCACATACCTGGGAGAACTTTCCCTGTAGAGGTATGTGAGAAAATACTAGGGCACTGCCCTTTTTTGTAGGGTGTACTTTTAAAATGTTAGAAACATTTTTTTCAGTGATTCCTTTGTGACTATTAGGCAGATTATACATGGTCATTTTCAATACCATAGAGCATTGTGTTGAAATAATGTCTGCATACCAAGATGACTTTAATAAATAGTATTGCTCTGTTTATGATAAGTCCACGGAATGTGGATGTCACATTGCCAATCACTGTGTCTTATAATTGATTTGTTTTTGCAGGTGCTTTATTTGGAAGATGTCATAGAAAAAAGTGGTTATGTTTTAGAAGAAGATTCCAAATATGCCCTAAAGAATCAAGAAAATGAGGTACATGCTTTAATTTACAATTTTAAACACTATTTCAGTTCATATTAAAATATTAGTGTTATAAGGTTAGAAAGCTGAAAATGTGGTAACTGCATGTGAATCTTTTTCTTTTGTTTTCAGGAACATGCTGTATTGTCTGTGACGGAACATGGAGGAAATACTTCCAAAATGGATGTTTACTGGACAAAAGATGATCCTTCTGCTGGGGATGTGGTATGTATCTTTTAATAGTTATGACTTGTTTACAGTTATTGTCTTTTATTTAAATCATTGATATAGTCATTGATATTGAGTTGTGCTGAAATAAAACTAATATGTATCTCACTTGTAGAGTGGCCTTGACCCCAGTGTCTATAGTTTGAAGACAAGAAAAGCAGTTTCACTAATGAATCCTGAGAGAATTAATATGGAGCTGATTGTGGTAAGCAAATATGTCTCTTCTGGGGTAAAGATTTTACCTCAATAATTGCAATTCAATGAAGCCAAAATGAAGAGATGGCAATAGCTATGAAAATTATAAAAACCATCTAATTAGTTGTAGAATACTCATATGCATACACCACTCAAAACCAATATGTATTTATTAATTTTATCAGTACCAATTAGTTTTTACATTTCCTCTCCAGGATCTGATCCATTTTGTGGAAAGTTCTGCAGATTTCTGTGGTCTTGATGGTGCTGTACTGATCTTCCTGCCTGGACTGCTGGACATCCAGGAGTGTTATGACAGCCTCATGACAGACAAGACATTTTCTGATGAAAGCAGGTGAAAAACATCATTTCATTAAATAACAGTGTGTTATTTTATTTCAAACATGCAGTCCTATTGAAGATTTTCAGCAGAAACTAAGAAGGCATTCAGCAGAACTATATTCAGGCATAGACCAACTCTCAGATGTGGTTCACCAAGGTACATCCTTCTTTTGGACATCAAAGTATATTTTATATCAAAATGTGTACACTGCATGAAAAAACACCTTTTATTGCCTTTCATTTATCTACAAAATGTTATCGAAAGATGATCCCTCATCTTTGATCATCTTTTCCTGACGAAAAGGTCATCTTTCACCTTTCAGTTGTAAAAGGTCATCTTTTTATCAACTTTTATCTCTCGGAAAGACCATCATTCACATTTTCATTAACTTTCAGTTTTCAAAAGTTCAACTATCACCTTTTACAGTGCGAAAGGCCACCTTACATTCCGTTTTTGTTAACTGGAAAGGTCACATTTTGTTTATCTTTTATTTTCCGAAAGCTTAAAACTGACTTTATAATATCGCGTGGTGATCTTTTGTATATATACTTTTTATTTTATGTACATGACTTAATTCCCCATTTTACAGTAAGCGCAGTATGGAAAAAGCGAATACTTTTGCAAATTGTTTGCATGATGAAATGTTTTGGACTTAGATTAAAGTATTCAACAGATAGATTAAATGTGGTGCTTTGCATTTTGGAGAAATAATTACATAATCGTAGATTGGCCGGAGTATATGTACAAATATATAGCATTCAGTGCAGTGAAAGAAATGTTCATCGCCTTCCACCTGAGGTAGACATATAATTTTGACGCTTTGAACGACAAACAACTTTCAGAATCGAAAGTAACTTATATTTTTATTCCAATATTGTCAGGATTTAAATACAGCAAATCAAAAATTTATATGTCAGAGGTCACATCTCCATATTTGCCTAGATAATTTCTTTCACAGGAAATGATCTCCATCGCCATGACAAAAAAAAAAAAAAAAAAAAAACCTCTGGACAGAAGCTATCGTTGCTGTCTCATTTATCAGTTATGTCAGGATTTTTGCATTGACTGTCAAAAAAGTGCTTGAGGTCACCTCTCCATAATTTGCCTGGCTGGAGGATCGTCTCTAAACAGAAAACCACCCCTCCTCAACAAAAAAGGCAATAGGATCTCTTGTCACTAACTGTTATTTTCAGTAATGTCAGGATTTTTGCATTGATTGCACCAAGTCAAAATAGTGTTTGAGGTCACCTCTCCATAATTTGCCTGGCTAGAGGATCGTCTCTAAACAGAAAACCACCCCTCCTTGACAAAAAAGGTTAAGGATCTCTCGTCACTTACTTTGTTATTTTCAGTTATGTCAGTATTTGCACTAATGGTAGCAGGTCAAAATAGTGTTTGAGGTCACCTCCCCATAATTTGCCTGGCTAGAGGATCATTTCTAAACAGAAAACCACCTCTCCTTGACAAAAAAGGTTATAGGATCTCTCGTCACTAACTTTGTTATTTGCAGTTATGTCAGTATTTGCAGTGATTGTAGCAAGTAAAAAAAATAATAATAATAATTACAATATATGCCAGAGGCCACCTCTCCATAGTTTGCCTGACAAGGGGATCGTTTCTAAGGAGAAAACCACTCTACAATTCTTATGATGTGTTTAAGGCTCCAGAGAGCAAGTTTTATCTCATGCATAGTCCCTAATAGTAAGGCCCTGGGCATGATGGAAATATTTCACTGAAGTTAGATAAGTAGTAATCAGCTATGCAGTTTGAATTTGTTTATATTGGAAATGGTAATATTATTGACAGACTGTAACTGTTTGCATATCCCTAATTCATCTTGCTTACACTGCTGTAGTTAATCTAAATATCAGAGGAAAATTATCAACCATACATAACTGTTTGCTTATTCTCCTTGCTCAGAGCAAGTCAGTCTCTCCTTTACTATTTTAGCATGTTTAAGTCCATAAATCTGACAGAGAGGGGGTCTGAGGTAAACACAGTGAGGTTATACATGTAGGTTAACAATTTCTATTGTGGCTGCAGACTGGGAATTCATGTAACAGGAACACAGAAACGCAGCCTTCTTTTAGATGTTCATCTCTTTTCTTGTGACGACAGGCACTCCTTTTTCATCCTTGGGACACCCCATTCCTTTATAAAAGAAAAGACATACTGAATAATTGAAACATGGAAGTTTATGCTTGAATTTCAAGGATTTGAAGCCATATCATGATATAGTACCAAAACAATTCAATTGCTAAAGCTGAGCGTTACCATATCTGCACATCCACGATACTGGGTAACAACACTGTGACATAAGCATTGAAATTTCAATGTGTTTTTGCTTTAAATTCATAAATTTTACAAAATGTAACATTAAACACATATAAAAATAATTCGGAAAGAGTTTACTTAACTCCAAAGAGATGGGAAAGCATGCTACGATCCTGAACCGTAAGTTTCATTTAATAATCATGTGACCTGGTCATTATGTCATCAATGGAAATCTCCACTCTTTATGCTTAAGTCCCTGGGCCGAATCTGAATGGGGAAATGAGACTACACGCTAGCTGTGATTTGGTTGTCGTGCATCAAGGCCCCCCCCCCCTTGTAATCCAACACATGGGAATATTTTGACACACTTTTAAAATGATAACCCCTTGTTGTTACCCCGTATCGTGGACGTGCAGATATATTTCCAAAGTTCACAGTGAGTATAGCCGGTCAAACGTTAGAACAGACAAAAGCCAAGCCCAATGAAACTCAGTATAATTCGATCCTTTCTCATGAGACGGCTCAATTACCCTGCAATATGCAGTGCTTCGAGAAAGAATCCCGCTTTAATCCCAGAAGCATGCTTTGGCTATAATTTGTGTTAAGATACACTGTGCGAACATTACTGAAATCACTATTTCACCTACCTTGTGAAATGATGACCGGCTGCCCCCTGTCTTATCATCTATATTATTGCCTCTTTCTGTTTTAGTCTTGAATAAAACAAGAGGCAAAAGGTGCGTTCTTCTTGCCATTAATATAGCGTTAGGTCAATGCTAGAAAATCGGCGCGAAAGATATCCCATTACAGACTATCTGCGCGTGCGCACGGCCAGGCGGTTAAAAATGCGCAGGGACTGCTAGGCTGTGTAGGCCGGTCACAGAAGATTTTTTAAGCCTCCGTATTGATTATGGTCGACTTCTTTGCAAGATGGCGTTTGTTGCGGCGATAATATAACTGATGAGGATGAAGAGAAGGTGTAAATGCATCAGGTAGGTCTAATATAACATTTGAATCAATCATATTTAAGGGAACATCCGTGTCAGGGACGACCAAGAGGGCTTTTATGAGCGGAGAACAGACCGTGCCGAAAAAAGATTATCACGATCGTAAAACAATAGTTAATCAAACTTTCTGACCTTTTTATTAGAATACTGCAAAAAGTTTACGTCAAAGTACAGCCACGCGTACAAGTAAAGATTCTGTACATGTATTAAACTGGCCTGTATTAATCCCATTGAGTCGACCTACATTCCTTGACCTAAATTCCAGGCAGGGTTATATAATCAATGCACTTGTTACTGCGTACCAGTCAATAACTCAAAACAAATCTTTAAATTTCACCTTTATTGTTCACGCACATTTTGTAGCTATTTATAATGAATTCTAAGGTGAATTCTGGGGTGAATTCTGAGGTGAGTTCTGAAGTGAGTTCTGAGGCGTTTTCTGATGTGGTGAAACTAAACAAAAAATAAGTAAAATAGATAAATAATAATAATAATAAATAAACATATTACATTAAGTGTACACACAAATGCAAATAAAGAATGGAGAGAGAGAGAGAGAGAGATACGAACACGCAAATATCGACAATATGACTAAACTATGAAATTAAATATATATCTATAGTACTTACACAACATTCGGCAACTTAAAAATTGAGTACACAGTAACGTGGCGGCCAGGAAAGCAATTGTCTAGAAGGATAATGTACATGTCGACTAAATATATATATATTGATATAAAAAAGATGACTTTATACTAATATCACCTGACTTAATGAATAACTAATAGGTGACGACGGTTTACAAATCTTTTATATCAAAATAAATGAACAACTAAATATGTACATATCCAAAGTGTTCTACGTGTCTTACCTTATTACATTTCGAAGAGAAAAAACCTGACCGCACCCAGAAGTGGTGTGCGCTCGCTTTTATAGTGAGCGTTGTCAAAAAGTACTCAAATATTCATGACCCTATTACAGCGACATTGCAGTAGGTGTGATAACGTGATATATTTGTCGATGTCGACAACAGCACTGGTTCACTCGCAGGGTTCAAACAGCACTTTGACTGCTTGAATGTAGCCTTGTATGTGTATTCAGTCTGTTTATGACATTTAAAGTACTTGAAATTGCTATTAGCCTTACCAAGGCCATGTATTTCATTATTTTTGTCTTAAAAAGTACTTGAATTTGATCAGTTAGAAATTTGTTGAATGATTATTACGAATCTTGTTGTTTTTAACCTGAATGTAGACAGTAGCATGCTGGGGGAATGCCCTTTTTAACCTTTCAATTTTTTCTCATGTTTCGTCATTAGTGTATTAAAATACAAAGTTTGTGTAAAATGATGCACCTCTTTTCTATGTAAACTAAAAATGACAGTAAGGCCATTAAAAGAGTCATTGAAAAGGTCTTGATTTAGAGCCTCAGAAATCCTTCAATTTGCTTTTATGTTGCTGTATGAATCCTGAGCAGTAATCATGTTTTCATCAATGAAAACTGTTTGTATGATATTACACTAAAAGAATTCGCTGTCTTAAAAAATCTCTTTATTTCTTTTCCAGATGCTATTAAAAGACAGGCTTTCTACATGGCTGAATAGCATATAAAAGCAAACAAAGTGGATGGACTAAAACTAAGGCCCAATCAAGTTGCCTATCAGTGATCATGAATGCATATTTTCTTCATTACTTGTAGCTATTTCATTATTCATATTTCCCTAATTGAAAACTTTTTACATGATATTACATTCAAATAATTCACTCTTTTTATTTCTTTACCAGGTGCCATTAAAAGATACTACAGATCTGAAAAGTAGGAGGATGTTCTAAAACAAGCAAAAGGACTGGATGAGCTTAAACAAAAAATATGGAAAAAAGGAAGAGGTACTATTATAGGATCCTTTTTAAACCTTGTAAAATCTGTTTTAAGCCTTTTGATGGCTTTAAGTCCATAGTTTGAAAATTAAACATAATAAAAGTTGGCATTGTTTTTATCGTATTTGATTAGCATTAAAATGGACTGTTACCAAAAAACAATATTTATCATTACATACATCCTATTTTCCAGGAGGCAAAAGGGAAAGATTTGGGCAGGCAAAGTGTTCACTTGACAGACGCTTCCAGAAAAACTACTCCCACGAGAACGAGAAGTTACGCATATATAGTAGGACTAGTGGATCTGGCTGAAAGTACATTTAGAGAACATTTCCTGGGCCTTTCTTGGATTATCAAAACAAAAAATCAAAGTTCCTTGGATTATCAAAAAACTTTCAAAAGACAAGCGCAACCTGCACAAAAATGTTATAATGGAATAAATTATAAAAGTTTATGCCATGTGTTGTTCTATTTTATCAATATATTATTAAAGCGCCGCAATAAATATAACAGTAAAATACCTAACAAAAGAAGGAAAAATATAGTCTTTTCTTAAATAAAAAGGTTTGAAAAGGCTATCTTTTGTATCTGGAAAGTTGCACAAAAGGCATCTGAAAGTTGGACTTTTTGGCAGGAAAAGGTAGAGAAAAGTGGGTCATTAATATACCTTTTAGCATACAAAAAGCTGATGAATGATGAACTTGAGAATACCTTTTCTTCAAGCAAAAGATCGTCTTTTTGCAGCAAAAGGTGTATGAAAGTTCAACTTTTGTGTAGAGAAAAGGTGAAGAAAAGTGGGCCATTTGTATACCTTTTCACTTATACAAAAGTCATTCAAAAGATCATCTTTTACACCTTTCCTAAAAAAACGAAAGGTCTTGGAAAGATGTGAGAAGATGAATAAAAGAAGGCCTTTTGATCACCTTTCACGATATATAAAAGCTGATTTTTCATGCAGTGGTACTATATACTTATTGTGTATATCTATTTATGTGTTTCAGATACTGGATTGTCCCCCTTCACTCTGTCTTGACATCTAAAGATCAAAGTAAGGCATTCAGCATCCCTCCCAAGGAGATCAGAAAGGTAGTCATAGCAACCAATATTGCTGAGACTGGCATCACTATTCCAGATGTGGTTTTTGTCATTGATTCTGGAAAAGTGAAGGAAAACAGGTAGACGCATGTGGGTGTGTGTATGTGTATGTGTGCGTGTGCATTCGGTGTATGTTAGACACTCAGTCTGTAGTATTTGTTAGATGTGATTTTACATTATGAATGACTGAGCTGAAAGTGAAAGGAAGTGTGGTATGATGGTAATTAATCTTTTTAACAGATGAAAAAAATTGTTTTCAACTTGGGAAGTATTTTTGTAAAAATTGATTCTTGAACACATTATAGAATGTGGGTACTTGTAAGTGGAAAGAAATTGGATAGAATTGGCAAGCTAACTTACTAAAAAAACTCTGAAATGTTATTATTCAGGTACATAGAGAGCAAACAGATGAGCAGCCTGGAGGAGGTATATATCAGCCAGGCCAGTGCCAAGCAGAGACAGGGAAGAGCTGGCAGAGTGAGACCAGGAGTGTGCTTTAGGCTCTTCACTAGACACAAGTAAGAACATGACAGGTCCCCAGGGCCAGTTACCCCAGTACTCTCCTGCTGCAACTAGTACTACAGAAATTACAGTATTGACTGGATTATAAAATGCTTCTTCTAGGTGGGGCTTAACATGTCCAAAGTTATAGAACTGAATACTAAAATTGTTGTTACAGTTTTGATACATGTCCATATAGACGTATGTGAATAATAAATGTTTCTCCTATTAGGTATGACTTGATGAAGTCCTACTCTACCCCAGAAATATTGAGAGTTCCTTTGGAAGAACTTTGCCTCCATATCCTGGTAGGTTAAAATTCATCATGAAAAATAATTATCTTTTAGACATCATTTTACAATAGTTTCTTTTAAATAATAAAGAAAAAGTAATAGCACCAACAATTTTTTATCTTTATAATAGTTTTTCTGCTGAATTAAAATTTTAAAAAATGATGGAATTTAATTTTTTGCTAGATACCAATATATTTGAAACAAGTTAGTTTGGTAAAAAATGGTTTAACATGGTTTTCTTGAATTTTTAGAAAACTGAACAAGGAGATCCCACCACTTTCTTGTCCCAAGCCCTGGACCCCCCTAAGGCACAGTCTGTGACCAAGGCCATGTGCTTACTGAGGGAGGTAGGGGCTTGCACTGGTCAGCCTGCTACACTGACCCCTCTTGGTCACCATTTGGCCACACTGCCGGTCAGTGTGAGAATAGGGAAGATGTTACTTTATGGTGCTATGCTTGGCTGCCTAGAGCCCATTGTAAGTTTGATGCTGGACTTTGGCTCCTTTGACTTTTGCCCTGCATCATTTGTGTCTATTGTTGTTGTTGTTTTCTGTCTTGAGCATTTCTGTTATTTAATTTTAATATTGAAGTCAGACTTACATATATTTCATGAATAAATGATAATGGAACAGTAAGGCATACATTTTGTACTGTACCAGTTAAACTGGTCCCAACAAGTACCTGTTGCTACTTCAAACTACTGCTCTCTGTTGTATTCTAGTCTGTGATAGCTGCAGCTCTGACCAGTAAGCCTCCCTTTGTTGCTCCATTTAACCAGAGAGAACAAGCCAATCTGGCCAAGCAGGCTCTGGCTGTAGCTGCCTCCGACCATCTCACTATATGCAAGGCTTACTATGGGTGAGTGATATGCAGAAGACATTGATCTTTGAATGATTTGTTTTTATTTCAGGAGGAATTCAAATGCAGTTCAGAACTATACAAGTCACAGTTTAATTGTTTATGGTTTAATTAATTAACTGTTGTGATTTCAGTTTGTTGTAGTAAAAGTACAATGTTTTTTGTTGTAATATAAATTTGAATAGTAGGAACATTGTATGAATGGCAGTGAGGGTGAAAATTGATGTGTGTTATGTGTAGATAGCAATTATGGACCTTTTGTTTTTAAATCTCTATTGTTGCTTTTTAGTTGGAAAGATGCCCAGACACGAGGAAGACAAGCTGAAAGTTCATACTGCCAGAAACACTATCTGAAGAGGCAATCATTGATTGAAATGCAGGTGAAGTCTGATATTTAACTGAGCAATTTAGTTAGACTAGTAAGTCTTTCGCAAGACTTGAGATGTTTACCTGCATTTCCTTTTTTAGGTTGTTAGATACAAGAAAATGATTCAAAACTGTTGAAAATGTGATTTCTCCTTTTTTGTTGATATACATTATAAAACTTAATACATAAATTGATTTTCAAATTGCAGAATGTAAAAGAAGACTTGACTAAACTTATCCAAAAAATAGGATTTGACAAGGAAAGAGTAATGCAGGTTTCTCCTCAAGTTAACACTTCAAAAGCAAAAAAAGATGAAGTTTTAGAGATCAGTAAAACACCAAGCAGTGATGCCTCCTATAGTTTCAATATGAAGCAGATCTCATTAGTAAAGGCAGTGTTGGCAGCAGGACTGTACCCCAATGTGGCACAGATCAGTTATGAACCGCCTGTAGATGCTGTGGCTAATCCATCTAGAACTGTGTGTACTGGGACAACACCACAGGGAACACTACATGCACATCCTAGTTCTGTAAATAGATTTCTAGAAGCTAATGGCTGGCTGGTGTACCATGAAAAGGTGAGGTTATTTTGTGTGTATTTTTTATTAATCAGCTGACTTGCTACAGACTTAAAAGAACTTCATCTTCTCATGTTTGCAGAAAATTGGGTATCTTCAAAGATACATTTTTTAATATACAGACGAAATGATGCAGAATAGTCTGTAAACATGGTATCAAATTATCATATTGTAGGTCAAGTTGTCGAAGGTCTACATGCGGGACAGCACGCTAATAACCCCATACCCTATCTTGTTGTTTGGAGGAGACATTACAGTACAGCATACACAGCAACTCATCACTGTGGATGACTGGATACAGTTTAAGGCATGTTTAATTTCTTTAATTGAAAGAAAATAAATTTATATATATTATGTATATTTATATATATATATTATTGGACTTTAGACATTCACCAGTTTGTCAAAAACATTTCTTGAAATAAAGTGGTGGACGTACACCTTGGTATAGGCTGTGTGTTATAAAACTTTTATTTATATTTTATATAATTGTATGTTTTTTCCAGGCTTTTGCCAAGACAGCTGTGATATTCAAGGAACTGAGGACACTGATTGATACTCTGCTCAAAGATAAATTAGAAAACCCAGGCTTGGATTTTAAAGGTGAGCTGCGAAAGGTTTCCACTTTATTTATTTTTATAGTAATAAAAATTCTTAAAATTTCAACAATATCCCCTCAACACCAAATTTTAATGATATAATGAGTAATTATTTTGATGCACTGAATTATACAAATTTACCTGTTCAATTCAAAGATATAGATGTATTAACAAAGAGAATTTTCTTTGATAGGGCATTCTTTGGTGTCTGATATAATGAAAACAAGACAAATTATCAGAAACTTTGCCTTTAAAATAAATGTCTATTATTACTGTTCTTCCTTGAAACTCTTGACTTCCTTACACTTTTTAAATTAAAATGCCTGCATGTTGGTCAGCCTTACTGTCCAGTTTTTGTTTGAAAATTGCATTTTAAAGATAGTTTTTAAATTTATCAAGACAGTGGTGTTTTGTTTTCATTTCAGACAACCCTGCCATTTCTATTTTGATTGATTTGATTACCTTGGAGAGATTCAAGTCCTAACAACACTGTCAGTGAAGTATTCTGGGGCAAAGTTCAGGAGACAAATTATTTTAGGATCACAAGACAACTAAATTTTGTACTGAAGAATAAAGCATTTCTATGTTTTGGATAATTGTACTTTACAGTGCTCTTTACTGTACTTGGGCTACAGTTGTTTATATAAAAGCCATACGTTTTAAATGTATTTTATTTATTTATACATAGCAACAGCATACTACAAATATGCTTTACTGCAGTGTATAATTGAATTTTTAAAAATCATAAAAACATATTCTACTTATGTTATATAAAATGAGTGTCAATTGTTTTAAACAGGATTTCTAACAGAGCAACAACATTAATAGAGAAGTTACTGACTCATAAACAACTTGAGTTCATTGTGGATGGATTCATTAATATCACAGACAATTCAAACTGTAGACAATGTCTCCAGTAAATGATCTATTCACATGCAAAAGATGAAAACATCAACTGTTCTTTTTACTGTCAATTACTGATGTAATATCAGAACACTGGTGCTGTGGAAAGCTCTGGTTTTACTCCGTGGTCTTGATGCTGGTGGTCTCTATGTTTTCTGCAGGGGGATTCACCAATATGTTCTTCACATGCTGGAAAATAATGACACATAAATGTGTACTTGTGAATGACTAAATGCTTTTAGATGTTAGCAACTTTATCAAATACACAGAATTGCTAAACTGTTTGGATAAGTATGCATCAATATTTTTTACAAACAACTACATATGTAGTCAACAAAGTATAATAGCCACCCTTTTGTCTGTGGCAAAATAATAAATCTATGTATTATTTATAAATAATAAATTTAAAGTGTGATGCTTTTGCTAATCCCCCAGTGTAGTAGCTATACATACTGGTGTTTTGAACCTCCTGTGTGTAGCCAGGACATCTTGTATGAAGGGGTGCTCTATCAGTGTGATGTAAGGAATGGGAGCACCTTCCTCTCCCTGCTCCAACTCTGCATACACTGCACTCAGCCGTTCCTGGTAGAGATAAGAAATTAATTCATGACCAATCCTTCAAATATAAACACATTTGAATGAGCATTTACTGAGCCCTCACTATCAAAACCTATGTCCATGATCAAAGATTGCATACTTCATAAAATTTGACAAGTAGCCCACTGGCTAAAATAGGCATGAAATAATGAATAAAATGTTGCTTGATAAGGCAATGCACATGGTATATAATTTGTCTAAGATCTGCATTTGCAATGAACAAACTATTAAAGCTCTTTTAATTTTTGTGTGAAGAACTTACCATAGACAATGCATCCTCTGGATCCACGGTGACACTGAAGCGATGGCTGTCACCTTTAGGGCGCTCACCATGATGGAACACCTACAAGGAAGTGAAGAACAGCCCAAAATGACTAAAATATTATGCACATCTGTTTTTTTTTTTAATATACAGTAAATAATAAATAAAACCATGCTACTGCATTATCATAATTTATCTTGTCCAGGTATTGCTCAGTTACCTTGTACAGGGCCTCTATGGGTACAGTGGCCTCATTGGCAGACTCTGGGATGTCATCTGGGATCTTCACTGTGTCCAAACTTGACAAGTCCCCAGTGGAACTAGATGGAGAAACAATAACTTTTCTTATGCTTATTCTTCACTCAATATATTCAGAAACTGACTTTTATTCTGTTGCTCGTAAATAAAATGCATACGACTTGTGTAACTTTAAAGTTTACTTCTATTCAAACAGGGTTTGTACCCATTCATGATGCCCCCCCCCCCCCACACACACACACTCACACATACACACACATCTTGTAGTGAAGTGACTTACTCAGTGAGGCTGAGTGTCCCCCTGTGTTTGAGGTGTGGTCTTGGCATGTGTGTACCTGAGGCCACGCTGAGAGCTCTCAGGAAACCTTCCAGGGGGTCGGGGTCTACACTGAAGTACATCAGCTGAAATGGTACATCAGAATCTTTTAAGAACATGAGATACAGTGTCATGTAGAGGAAGAATATGGACCTTAATTGAGTGTGACCATTTACAAGTTATTTTGTCTTATTTTATCACACCTGTTGGTCAGTTTAAATTGGGTTATGATGCAGGTTAAACAGCTTAGCTATACTCATTGACAAAAAGTATCAACCCACTATGACTAAAAAGCTAAAATTCTAGCTAACAATGTAACATTTCTGTCACAGCTAACTGGATATTCTTAAAAGTATCAGCCAGCATATTTTTTCCACTAAAACTGCTTACCATGCTGACATAGTCCAGCTGTGGTGGCTCCATGGTGTGGTCAGCAAAGATGTCAAAGAGAACCTTCTTCAGGTTGCCTACTCTGTCATAAGCCTTGGGGGCAGCAGGGTCAGCTGGGGTGATGGGGGGTGGCTCCTGGGTGAACCACAGGTTAACCTGGACACCAACACAATAGGCAATGAATAGATACATTTAATTTATGTGACAAACAAATGAACATGTATGATCAGAACAAATGATAGCATTGCCATCAAACTGATGTTACATATGTTGTCCTGGACTCCTCAAACAAGATGTGAAATTGAATATTGATTCTAATGAATATATCAAATCCCTACAACATTTTCCCCAAGAATGACAAAATACTGTTCTTACAACATCTAAATACAACAATTCTACAAACCAAACAACAGGACTGACATGACTTACCCATTCAAATTGCTCTCTGGTGACAAAGCCAGAGTTCTTCTGGTCCATCTGTTTGTACTTGGCGAGAGTGTCCAGCAGCTGTGTCTGTGTGGGCTGTGGCCAGGGCTGGGCAGCCTCCAACATGAAGTTCCTCCAGTCTATGTACTCAGCATCTGGGGACAACTCTGCAGCCATCTCTGTCAACTAAAACAATAAATACAATAATAGGTTTTAAGAGCCCATGGATGAGGTTCTCTAGTTCTGGTTACTAGTTTAAGATTTTCCTGCCATTCTTAGTAATTATGCCAAGTCCACCCCACCAAATATACAAGTGGTACTGGTAAGTCTTTCCTCCTAAGTTCAATATGATAGCTAGCACTTGGTGGCTCCAATTACGTCACAACACAAAACAATTATTAAACACAGCAAATAATTTTCCTAAAATTCAAAGTATGTGGGAAATTAAAAGAAGTATACAATTTACTCCATCTATTTGCAACTTGACTAAGATTTTCACGCCTATACTGTAACACCATGCCAGGTGTCCCAAAGTTTGCATACAGGTGTTCTCCATACCTGGTGCAGAGATACATTGGTCCACATGTCAGGCAGGGACTCTGTGCCATAGGACAAAGTAGTGAAGTCATGCAGCATGTCCACAAATGCCTTGGTAGAAATGAAGCCAGTAGGGGCAATGGACATAAACTGCAAGACAAAATTAATACAGATGGAATTACCACTGCAGGTTTACATTTGTGCACATAATTGATGTAATATGTGGATCTGCATGATACATGTTATGGTAGAATGTAAATTTCTACTGTGAACTAAATGATTTCAAAATGATACACAATACAATTTTCAAACAGCATGAACTGGAATATCCATAGGTAAACCTGTAAATCGTAAATCCCATTTGACTGAGGTATTACCTGGTTATACGGTGTGTTGACTGTGAAGTATTACCTGGTTATACAGTGTGTTGACTGTGAAGTATTACCTGGTTATACAGTGTGTTGACTGTGAAGTATTACCTGGTTATACGGTGTGTTGACTGTGAAGTATTACCTGGTTATACGGTGTGTTGACTGTGAAGTATTACCTGGTTATACGGTGTGTTGACTGTGAAGTATTACCTGGTTATACGGTGTGTTGACTGTGAAGTATTACCTGGTTATACGGTGTGTTGACTGTGAAGTATTACCTGGTTATACGGTGTGTTGACTGTGAAGTATTACCTGGTTATACAGTGTGTTGACAGTGAGGTATTACCTGGTTATACAGTGTGTTGACTGTGAAGTATTACCTGGTTATACAGTGTGTTGACTGTGAAGTATTACCTGGTTATACAGTGTGTGGACTGTGAAGTATTACCTGGTTATACAGTGTGTTGACTGTGAAGTATTACCTGGTTATACAGTGTGTTGACTGTGAAGTATTACCTGGTTATACGGTGTGTTGACTATGAAGTTTTACCTGGTTATACGGTGTGTTGACTGTGAAGTATTACCTGGTTATACGGTGTGTTGACTGTGAAGTATTACCTGGTTATACAGTGTGTTGACTGTGAAGTATTACCTGGTTATACGGTGTGTTGACTGTGAAGTATTACCTGGTTATACAGTGTGTTGACTGTGAAGTATTACCTGGTTATACGGTGTGTTGACTGTGAAGTATTACCTGGTTATACAGTGTGTTGACTGTGAAGTATTACCTGGTTATACGGTGTGTTGACTGTGAAGTATTACCTGGTTATACGGTGTGTTGACTGTGAAGTATTACCTGGTTATACAGTGTGTTGACAGTGAAGTATTACCTGGTTATACAGTGTGTGGACTGTGAAGTATTACCTGGTTATACAGTGTGTGGACTGTGTAGTATTACCTGGTTATACAGTGTGTTGACAGTGAAGTATTACCTGGTTATACAGTGTGTGGACTGTGTAGTATTACCTGGTTATACAGTGTGTTGACTGTGAAGTATTACCTGGTTATACAGTGTGTTGACAGTGAAGTATTACCTGGTTATACAGTGTGTCAATGTGAAGTATTACCTGGTTATACAGTGTGTCAATGTGAAGTATTACCTGGTTATACAGTGTGTTGGTCTGAGCCACAGTAAACTGGTCTGGCTGAGGCTGCTCCATGGGCTCTGGTCGCACTGGAGGACTTGGAGTACGCACAGTCTTGATATCCTTAAAACAAAGACAGTGGTTAGAATTCAACAGTTATGTCTTTTCTTTCTGTTAGAATTGCTTATTGATACTTTCTTGTTAAAACATATAATTATTTTTCATATCAAGTAATGTCCTATAAGATTTTATTTTAAAGAGGAAAACATTTCATTCTAAGAAGCTCAAGTTTTAGATGATACATACTGATTTCTGGGAAGGCCAACATAAAAGACGGGTTTTGTTTAATTTAATAAATCCACACATTTCAATTAGTTATACCATTTTTCCACTCTGTTATTGTAAGTTTGAGCTTCAATTCAGAAAAGAGTCCACATGGATAGTTTTTATTTAACATGAATTCTGTCAAATCATACACTGCACGCACTGCAATCTGAAAGTTGGGCATTATTGGTCAAGTTATAATATTGGTTCTAATATTGGTGATAGTTTTAGAATTTAAAAACGCTTCGCCAAAATCATTTTTTGAAAATATTTCCTTTATCATTTCAAACTGTACATCTCCCTTTACAAAACTTACAGCAGTTGGAAATCCATTGAATATGCTTATATTGTGGATAGTGGAGTAAAATAGAGACTGAATGTATAGTTGAGTTGTTAGATATTATTTCCTTATATTTATGGCTTGTATTATTTTAACATTTGGTGTAGTCTGGTATTCAAAGACATAATTTTCTCTCTTAAGCAGAATTCATGTTGACTGCATTGTGTTTACATTGAAGTGCCCCTTAAAAACAGGTGGTGTACAAAAAATATACACAGTGCAAAAAGTTGTTGTGAACCAATGGTGGTTTGTATTCACAGTTCAATGAAGATGAAGTCAACCAAAATCAACTGTCATTCCACACAGTTTTGTGCAAGTAACCACACAAGTGCAGACAACCACTCTGAAACTATGTGATCATCAATACAACACAGTGCAAGTGGTAGACACTGACATACTTACCACCAAAATATCCTACAACAGACAAATAGACATTAAAATTCTTTTCTTGTATAAATTTCAATTTCTCTTTCCCATTCCTGTATGCTATTAATTTCATAATGGCTATGCTATTACATACACATTTCCACCTGTGTTAAGTGGCTGGCTAAAGTCAAGGTGGGTGCCCTGTCACCTGGTTACTGGACAGAGTGAAGTATTTTAAAAGTATAACCATTGTACCCCAAGCTAAGCCAAAGACATACCCAGCATGCTCATGGACATATGGCGTTATCAGTGGAGCAGTCAACTAACCTCGACAACAACAAATTCATCCTGAAAGATTTCAATTTCTGTGGTCAGCTTCTGTCCACTCTCAATAGCATGACGCATCACTTCTGAACACTGGTCAATACTGGAAGGAAAGAGATAGCAGCACAATATATAGCACAATGTATTTAGTTAAAACATGTAAAGTGAACTTCAAGGTAATTTATACCAAATATGAGAAAAGCTGAATAACAGCTGAAAGTGTATTTCCCCCTATGGGATATAACACTGCTGCAATTTTTGCACCACTGCCTCTTCCTCAGTTTAAGCAACATGTTTTATTTCCAAAATTCAGGCTTGGAGCCAGTGATTTTTTAAGAGATTTTTTTCTGAAAAAGTAGACCTTTTTACCCTCTTAATAAGTTAGTTGAGAAATGACACAGAGCTTTGATCATATTTTGATTCAAACTGGGCCCTGGGTCTCCTCTAAATACCATGCCTGAAACTGATTTCATATATTTGTTTTAACTATGTATCAATACTGTACCTCTCCATCTCTTTGAGGAACCTAGCCCCCAGCCAGTCATTCATGTCCTTGTAGGCGTTGTCTGCCTTGTTCTTCAGGTCCTGCAGTACTCCAGCAGCATGCAGCTTAATCAGCTCCACCCTCTTCTTTACTGCAGCTTCTGTTCATTAAGTTTTTAAAAAAGGCAAATTAAGACAACAGCAAGACAGCAATGAAGACAGAATTTCTGTTTTGTGAACTTTCATTTTGAGTTTTCATTCCAAAGCTGAGTTTAACAGTAAAGGTTATCTGACATTCATGAAAAGAAGACTGCTGATTGTAAACTTATTCTTAATGTTTTCTGTTCCATTTAGTTTGCTCTTCTGATCATTGTTGAACTGGGTTAATTCATAAAACATAACCAAAACTCTAATATACCTTCTTCCCTGATGGCAAAGAAATATTCATCCTTCATTTTCTGCTTTAATCTTTTCTTCTCCTTTTCTTCCTCTGATTCTTCTTCAACTGTAACATAAACATATAAGATCAATTATCATACAATTCTCATTACTATTCAACATACAATCAAAAATAAACTGACAATAACTGACTTAAGATGGCATCAACCATTAATAACTGTACGTATAAAGGGCAGCAGTTGTACATTACCTGGTGTAGGTGTGGGAGGCAGCTCAGGCTCTTTTCCTTTGCCTTTTCCTTTTTTAGGTGATGGACTCCTGCTTTTGCCCTTCTTTCCACCCTTTCCTCCTTTTTTGTCACTCGTTGCCTTTTCTTTTTCTCTCTGTTTCTCCAACTCTTTCTCCAGTTCAGCTTGCTCCTCAGCTTCCCTTGCAGCCTCTTCTGCACTAAGCTGTGAACAGATATAATACATTTCAGATATCATTATTGTTTAAATCACAACAGAAGTTTAAATATCATCTATCATTTTAAGTGCAACATTTTATAATATACTTATACATATCCAATAACTTACAATGCCTGACACAGCAGCGACACCATTGTTAAATGCGTCAAAGATCAATTTCTCATCTGGGTCTGCAGGTGGCATGGGGCTCTCTACTTTCTCTTCAGCAGCAGGTGTCTTATCCTTCTTCCCTCCTCCCTTCTTGTCCTTCTTCTCCTTGGTGGCAGGAGTAGTTGGAGCATTGGGATCTGGAGAGACTGGGCGACGGGGGACCAGAGGAATGCTGAAATGGCATATAACTTACAAACTGAATCTTCAGAGCAATTTGCTAATAGCCAAACTCAAGCTCTTTCCTTTAATCAGATCATTCATTTTTAACTTCAAAACAAAACTTAAATAAATGTTAAACAATAATATCCAACTTAGCAGTAATTGTCATTTAGAACAGCTTACCTAGTTTTGATCTCTTTCAGAGGTTCTTCATCTTGACCAGGTAGAGTTGGTTCCTCAGGTGGCTCCTGAGATTTCTTGCCTTTCTTCTTCCCAGATGGCGTATTCTTTCCAGAAGATCCAGGTCTCTTTCCAGATGATCCAGGTCTTTTCCCAGAAGAGCCAGGTCTCTTTCCTGAGGACCCAGGTCTCTTCCCTGATGGTGTGCTGGACTTGCTCTCCTTTGCTTTCAGAGCTTCATCTGGCAGACCCATATCACTGATTGGACTTTTAGCAGGTGAGCCTGGGATGTCAGTCACGGGTAGCTAGAATGAAAACAATGTGCAAGTGACAGCATGTTTATCTCAGGGCTTGGTATCTATATCTTCTGCTACCTGAAGGTGAAATATACAAACATACACCCCTCCTGTGATCCTATCATAGAAACTCATCCAATTATTCTATCCTTATATAATCTCAGTCTTACCTCAACTAAAGGAATGCGAGCAAACTCATAATTCTGTGGATCTGGAATAGGAGCTTCCATGCCTCTGTAGTAATCTTTTAACAACCTGATGGTGTCCTGGTAGCGATCTACTTCACACTGGAACAGAAAGATGTTGGAAAAAATTGAATCAGCTTGTGGTGATTACATTTGTTGTTGAAAATTGGTTGTCCTTGTTATTTTAACAAAAAGTGCACTAGAAGAGAAATTTAAGACATGAAAACTTTAATGTTAAGTCTTCCTACCTGCATGAGAGTTATATAGTCATTGCTGAGGATTCCCAGTCTGTCTTCTAACCAGCCATCATTGATGATATCAGTGCGCTCTTTCTCTGCGTTGTCTTTCCTTTCATCACAGATACTCCACAGGCGTTCTCGCAGGTCATCAACTCGCTGGTGCAGCTCTGAGCGGGTTTCTTCATCGTCTCTCGTGTCATCTGGGACTTCATTGTAATCCTGAAATATGGCACCCAATAAAACATGAATCAGAAAAGCAATGTATCACATACTGGCTACCTAAAAATGATGTGGGGCTGATGTATGGCTACTAGAAAGAAAATGAAAGAACAAAGTGTGTGGAAAAAAAATGTCATAATGTCATCTTTTCTTACACAGACAACACATTTTACCAATAATCATGCAATATCAAATTTGTAACAAGCCAGCTTGATTAATCTTATAATTTAAACATCTATGGAGAGAACTTCAATCACTTCTCACACCCACCTTCTGCCACTGTGCCACAAATTCCTTCTTATGATCTGGTCTCTTGAGATATGCCTGGAAATCTTGTCTTATCTGGTAGAAGTAGCGGTAAATCATTTCTCTTTCTTCCCTGATCTTCCTGAATGTGTGTTTGTTGTTGGCCACATAGGACTCCTCCACAGTTTCCCAGTGTGGAGCAAGAATTTTGGCCAGCTCCTGTGCAGAAAATATCAAAAGGCATTTTTTGAAAATATTTAACAAAACAGAAGTGTACTACTCATCTAATATTTCACTATGTCAACAATGCAAATTATTTCCCTGACTCCATCTGCTGGTAGTGATGATTGGTGCGGACAGCTGGCATGAGATTGTGCTTGACCACTTACCATGTCCAGTGCAGTGTCCACATACTCCCACTCCTCTGACCCAGGCTCTGGGGGAGGGGGGCCCTGGGGGACTTCAGGTTCTGGTTCTGGCTCTGGCGTGGGGGTCTTGGTCTTTTTGCCTGATCTACCTCTTTTTGGAGAGCCAGAGGAACCTGGGCAGGCAAGTGAATTATAATGTGAAATATGACAGACAATGAAAACATGCATAATTGTAAAAAATTTCTTCATTATCAAAGAATATTATTTCTTTGTGAACTCCAATGATTCATGTACTTCTTAAAACAACAAAAATCACTTACATAATAATAAACTAACTTCAGCAATAGAAAGCAAATATAATGGAAACTATGACTGATATTACCTCTGCTCCCTTTTCCAGATTTCTTGTCTTTGGATGCAGATCTCTTTGGAGATTCACTCTTTTCTCTCCCTTTACCCGATTTAGGAGATTTGCTTTTGCCTTTAGCTGAACCAGCTCTGGAACCTTGATAGAGCAAATTATAGATAATATAATCTCGATAATAATTAGTCAATCTTAAGATTCTTAACTTTGCATCAGGTCATATCTGTCAATGTATCTTTTTTTACAAGTGTCCTGTGTTGTTTGTTAAATACCTTCTATATATACCAATAATGCTAATGATAATCCATACCTAGTTCTTTGTTTCTTACCTTTCTTGGAGCCAGATCTTGATCGCTTGCTCTTGGTGCTGGATCCAGACTCTGGGCGTGGTTCAGGAGGAGGCTCAGGCTGGAAATAATGGAAATCTTATTTAATGTTCTCCTCAAAACATTACATAAATATCTTATATATAATATCAAATATGCTTACATATCAACTGATTTAGACTGTGAAATCCACTTAGGCAGTGTTACATATTGTATGGGGTCTCACCTTTGGTTCCTCTGGGGGCTTCTCTGGCTCTGGTTGAGTCTCAGGTTCAGGAACAGGCTCAGATTCTTGCCCTATACCCAGCAACTGAAAATGAATGGCGCATAATGAAACATCTGCAGTATAAATAGCCCAACACCACATGATAAAATGTACTTTCCTTTCCTATTTTTATGACTTCTCATAATCACAGGAAAATAATTATAATACATATAGTGACAAATTATTATATCTCCATGTCTTTTGGCTCTTACTTTATTCACAGTTTCCTCCATCACAGCCTCCACCTCTAAAAAGACTGCCTCTGTGTCCTGTGTGGCATCAACTTTTTTCAGAGAACCAAACTTGCTGTACCACTTCTCAAGCTTAGGCCAGGCATCCAGGAAGGCAGTGATCCTAAAATAAGCAGTGGAAATCATCACGCTGACACCTTATATTATTAACAAATTACAATTCTTGGAGACCATACTTCTATAAGCTACCCAGTGTAAGCATTTTCATTGTGAAAATATGGTATTAAGTACTCCCATGTGACTGTACAAAATACATGTATAAAAAATACATGTAGCACAATGAATTTATAACAGCATATTACACTTTCTGATAACACCCCAGCATTTCAGATGTGGTGTACACTTTCAGATAACCAATGAAAATCACAACAATACAAAGCAGTTCCAATAATGTCTCACCTGTGCTGGACCTGTTCTTGGTCATGAGCTGGGTCTTCTACAGGTATCACCTGTTCTTGCTTCCCCACCCCTGTGGCACTGCCCTCTGGGGGTGGCTTGAACTCCTGGTGATAGTGCTCATCTCCCTGCATGGCATCTACATATATATGGGATATAAAAAATATATATATAGGGTTAACTTCTGAGGCAAAGTCAAACTGAGGAATATATTGCTTCATTTCAGATTCTGAAAAAGTTGCACAAAAAACAAAACTTACTAGTGTGCTGCTATATTTTGAAATGCCTTTAGTGATAATAAAATATTACATCAGCTGTACAATTGTGTGCTTTCATTTACGAAAAGCATTTATAAATGCCAGTAAAAATGAATGTGCTCACATGTTCTTCCAGCTGATCTCTTCAGCACAACTTCATCTGGGAGGTCAAACACTATGACCACATTGACTCCACTCTGGGGCTCAGCTGGGGGTGGAGGGGGCCTGGGATCAGGGGCAAGCATCGACTTCTTCTGTCCTTTTTTACCCAGTCCAAGTTTCTCCTGTTCCTTGGCCATGGCGTCAAAGCCACTGAGAGCCTTCTCCAGCAGCTTGGCCTGAGTGTAGTTGGTGGGGAAGCCGTCCAGCACCCACCCTGTACCCTCTGGGATGTGCCTAGAGGAACAACAGTACATGAAAACAAACACATTTCTGACCCACCCTGTACCTTCTGGGATGTGCCTAGAGGAACAACAGTACATGAAAACAAACACATTTCTGACCCACCCTGTACCCTCTGGGATGTGCCTAGAGGAACAACAGAATGTTAAAACATTTCTGACCCACCCTGTACCCTCTGGGATGTGCCTAGAAGAACAACAGAATGATAAAACATTTCTGACCCACTCTGTACCCTCTGGGATGTGCCTAGAGGAACAACAGAATGTTAAAACATTTCTGACCCACCCTGTACCCTCTGGGATGTGCCTAGAGGAACAACAGTACATGAAAACAAACACATTTCTGACCCACCCTGTACCCTCTGGGATGTGCCTAGAGGAACAACAGTACATGAAAACAAACACATTTCTAACCCACCCTGTACCCTCTGGGATGTGCCTAGAGGAACAACAGAATGTTAAAACATTTCTGACCCACCCTGTACCCTCTGGGATGTGCCTAGAAGAACAACAGAATGTTAAAACATTTCTGACCCACTCTGTACCCTCTGGGATGTGCCTAGAGGAACAACAGAATGTTAAAACATTTCTGACCCACCCTGTACCCTCTGGGATGTGCCTAGAGGAACAACAGTACATGAAAACAAACACATTTCTGACCCACCCTGTACCCTCTGGGATGTGCCTAGAGGAACAACAGAATGTTAAAACATTTCTGACCCACCCTGTACCTTCTGGGATGTGCCTAGAGGAACAACAGTACATGAAAACAAACACATTTCTGACCCACCCTGTACCCTCTGGGATGTGCCTAGAGGAACAACAGAATGTTAAAACATTTCTGACCCACCCTGTACCCTCTGGGATGTGCCTAGAAGAACAACAGAATGTTAAAACATTTCTGACCCACTCTGTACCCTCTGGGATGTGCCTAGAGGAACAACAGAATGTTAAAACATTTCTGACCCACCCTGTACCCTCTGGGATGTGCCTAGAGGACCAAAAGGATGTTAAAACATTTCTGACCCATGCAGTGGATCTTAGTTTGAGATTTCTACACATTATCATTTGTCTTTAAAAATTCACTTAAAATTGATAATAATAATAATAATAATAATAATAATAATAATAATAATAATAATAATAATAATAATAATAATAATAATAATAATAAGGGTTACAGGCATTATGGGGTAAACATGAGGGAAGGTGTATTATCAGAAAATTGCCACAGGTGGACAAATGTTACCATGGCCTATAATATCTGTAAATGGACATTATATACAATCCAATTTTAACTACTGGTATTATGGTCTGATTGTTGTTAAAATGCATAATAATATATATAATTTGATGGAAGAAAATAAAACACAAAGCCTCACCTGATTGAATCCACTAAGACATCAATGATAATCTGGTCATCCACTGGCTTTCCTTTCTTCAAGCATTTCATGGCCTTGGCCCCAAGCTTGGCTCTCTCAGTTGGCTGATGCAGCAACAAAATAATGAATTGGGATTACTTTTGAATAATTTGAACATTAATATAAGATAATTTTATGAAAATACAATAGATCTTGATACAGTGTTTGTAGGGTTAAAACCAAAGAAAGGGAAAAATAGTTAAGAGAATAGCATAAAGCTTCGGCATACTGAGCTTCAGTGTACAAACAAAACAGATATTTACCTGTGGCTTTGGAGCAATCTTTGTTTTGGAAACTCTCCTGGAAGATTTGGAAGAGATGCTTTCAGTATCTGGTCCCAAATCTGATTTTTCAGGAACTGGCTTTTCTGGATCTCCTATAATTCAAGGATTGCATTGTACATTTTAACACTCATTTATCACTAACAATCCACTTAAAAACTTTTCATGACAGTTATAATATAATAAACTTACAAAATACCATAGAAATTCCTTATACATTTTGAGATTATTATAACAGTCAAGTTTAACAAATTAACATACACTGGTATTACGGCATCACTGTATATTGCATGCCCCTGGAAACTGACTTTACTTCTAAAATCCATCCTTTTCAGAAATATTGATCTTTGAAATTAAAATTATTGAAAATCTTGCTATAAAATACAGAGGAGTGAGACAAATAAATGAGTACCAGGGGTGCAGAAATGTACCTTTTTCTGTACCCTCATCCTTCTTTTCATCATCCACAGTTTCGGGAGGTGCAGCATTTTCCTCCTGTTTATTACTGTCCACTACCTCAGGTGCTGGGGTACCTACAGAGGGGAATAAAAGGCTGGGTAGTAGAGAATCTAGGGAATAACTATTGAAGTTACAGTACACGTAGGTCAGTATTAATACAAGGTGATACAGATGGGACAGATATTGTAATTAATGCAACAACAACATCCCTCACCTTCAGCAGGTGGTTGCTGGGCTGCTGGCTCTTTGCTAGGTGGTGCCTCAGTCTCACTGGGTTTGGTCT
This sequence comes from Lingula anatina, assembly GCF_051362555.1. Classification (NCBI taxonomy): domain Eukaryota; kingdom Metazoa; phylum Brachiopoda; class Lingulata; order Lingulida; family Lingulidae; genus Lingula; species Lingula anatina. The sequence goes on along the minus strand of NC_141767.1, from coordinate 65,853,234 downwards.
CTGCTACCATCACCTGTAAGGTGTATGTTCCTGTGTTATCATTTTGTGCAGCACACTTATGCTTTATTTCATACAGTAAATATAGAATTAATATAAAATCATGTGAAAAACATTTCTATACAATTCTATCAAGAGCACTTGGACTTGGAAAAATATATAATAAAGGCACATAATTATGAAAAAATTAAGCAGTACATTTTCAAGTCCTTAATTTATTTTGTTTTCTCAAGAAGTTCAGTGGATGGCAACTAGTAGTATAAACTCACTGGTTCTTTGATCTCAACTTCTCCATTTTTGTTGGCTTCTATTGCCTCAGCCACCAGGTTATCAACATTCAATACTCTAAGGCGATGAGCTAGAAAACAAAATTAAACAGGAGGTATGTCAAAACTTGACTCAAAATAATAAACCTCTTGTATCATTAAAATGTTACATATAATAAACCAATAAGTTCAATTGCACTAGTAACACCAATATGCATTGTTTTGAGGAGATATAGTGCTTTGGAAAAAAACATTTTGTTTTACTTCAGATAATTAAAACTGTAAGTGTAAAAAAGAAATTGCTTTATATAATTCAAAAACATACTTCAAAGGTTTTCAGAAGCTTTGAAAATCAGTGTGAAAACTGTTTGAAGTCATGTATAAAAATACGATAATTAAATTCTTCACATTGTGTTTTACCTGTTGCTAACTTATCAATCACTGTGGTCTTCCCACTGAATACTTTCCCCAGCACACAGGCTTTCACAGGGAATGGGGGGAACTCTGGGGGAGGGGGTGGAGGCTGAGAGAAAAAAAGAAACAATGTTAAAACTCATAATCTCATATCTCACAAAGTCATTGACAGCATCTCATATACATACAACATTTCATATATGGGCATGCATGTCTTAAACTGTAAAACAATTAAGGTCAGAAATAAAAATGCTAATGTTTCTGATCTTAATCAATTGAAGAATATATATATTGGTCACCATTCTCATTTATATCTTCAATAAAAACACAGGCACTTTCTAAAGCTGAAATAATCACTCTATTTTGATATAAATAACCTAGTTGATAATTTAAAAAATTACACAAAAGGTATGTCATAATTCTACAAATAAATACTACATTGTAAATGTAGATATATATGCGTCTACTACATGCAGGTTTGTGTTTAATAACATATCATGCAAGGAAACCCTTAACCATAGGGATTGCACCAATTCACTGAAGCATAAATCAAGCACCCTTAACCACATGATACTGCTGAAACAGACAACTTCAAGGACCCTGTACAGAAATCATGCCCATTCCACCAGTGCCCAGGAAATGGTTCTATTCTGTATGTGCTACATGTAATAGGAAAGCAGTAACTGACATAATGCTATTGCAGTAGCTACAGGATGTCTAAATGTGTGAAATGAAGCTAGCAACAGACACTGTACTTTACCGGTTTTTCTTGCACTGGCTATATGTAATAATGATCAAGGTATCAATTATAAGTCAATGGGTATTATCAAGCAGAGCAAACTGTCCTATAACTGCAGTTGTGTGGTTCATATAATCTGTTAAATTCCCTTCTGAATTCAAAGGAGGCAATTAAAAATGATGTCAAGCATTTCCTTAAATATTGATCAATATCCAAAACAATCAGGCAAATGTACCGGTAGCATGCTATTTATTTTACATGGAAAAGCAAGACATTCCCAGCAAGTAATATATTTTTGAGTCATACAAAAAATATTCACTCTATAAGGTGAGTAGTCACTGTTACCATCACCGTGCTTATACTACTTACACTTGGTGGGTGCACCATGTTGAAAAGTCTCTGCACTATGTGACCAACAATGGGGTTGTTTCTTGGAGGACCGGTGATCTCACTGCCCTCTGGTGGGCACCACTCACCAATCATGTTCTAGAAGATAAATTATGAAGTGCATCTTCATATTCTTTCACAAAATTAAATCATAAATGTCTACTAGTATTAAGTATCAAAAGAAAAACTAGAACTCCCACAGGTATAAACTCAAAAAAAGGACAACATACTGTACATGTACTGTAATCTAAATAACATGTGAATATCTCAGATATATGTACTGTACCTTATATTCCATGAAGTCTCCCTCATCTAGCAGAGCCAGTCTCTCCTCCTCCAGCACCTGCTCAGGTGTAGGTTCCAGGCTGGTGGAGTCCTGGCTGGTCTTCACCTCATACAGTGGCTTGCCAGACAGAAACAGGGACGTCCACTCACGCATCAATTTATTGGGCAGAAGTCTGGTAAATAAAAACAAGAAACATAATTATAAATAGCTGTATTGGTATCCTTTAAGTCTAAAAACTAACAAAAGGTATCAATGAAAAGCAGGTGAGAGTTACATATAACAGTATAGTTTTGTTCTACCATATGCAATATAATCAGCATTATATAGGGATAGACGTGCACCAGGGAAAACAGTATCAGTATCATAAAAGTGACTTGAAGTGTAATCTTTTGTTTCCACTAACCTGTTTGTCAACTCCCTGTACTCCCCAATCTTAGTAGAAAAGTCCACTACCTGGGACAAAACCTCACTGCACATTTCATAGTGTTTCCTGTATCTTGCCTCTGCCCTCTCTGCCATGATTTTATCATGTAACTCTCTGTCAGCTCTAGTCTGTTCAATATACTCAAGCTTGGCCAGGCGTGCCATTTCCTATAAATGTGAAGAGATAAAAAATATACATTAAATACAGAGACAAAATCAAATATTTATCAAATATTTTGAAATAAAAATCAGGTATTTATTTCTTATACTGATTCAGTCTATACACACCCAAATTTTACATTTTCATTTTTCAGAAAATTCAACAATTAGCAAAATAGCTGTTCAAACTCAATCTTATGTCCAAATTCTGATTTCTATCTGTTACAACTGCAAGCTTCTGGGTGTATGATGGTTCTTCAACTAATCATTTTAGTCACATCAACTTACAGCCTCTCTGTTAAGAGCATCCTCAAAGTCCTTGAGTCTCCTCTCCTGATACTGTGCCTCTCGTGTCAGCCTGTTCTTCCTGATCACTTCTTTCTCATGTCTGGCCTGCAGCAGCTGCACTGCTATTCTACGCTCCTGCTGAGATTGGCGCATCAGGCGGTTCACCAGCATCTCTTCTCTATGAGCCTCCTACAATACCAACATATAAATATTGATCAGTGCTAAATGCATAATATAAACTTGTACCCCTATAGTAAAAACTGACTCTTCAAGCCACATATTCTGAGTAAAAATAAATGAAACTTTTTAAATCCTGAAATTTTACAATTTTTATAAAAATTATTAACAATGATTTTAAAAAAAGACATATAATAACTTAAACAAACTGCCTCACCTCCTGGGCTTCGTGTGCCTTGAGCTGATCTACCAGGACTTTCCTCCTCCTCTTCTCCCTCTCCTGTCTAGCTGATGCATCTTCTTGAAGACGTTTACGGATCTTGTTGATATACTCACTGTTGGACTGAGGTTTTATGATATTCAGTGTCTCTTCAGGTGCCTCTTCTTCCTTATCCTCCTCTGCCTGTGCTAAGCTATAAACCACACAATGTTAAGTAAATTAATGTCTGATGTTTCTATTAATTTTCAAATAGAAGTACATACATACTCTAGCAGACCTTTTTTCCCAAATCATCTTGCTATTATTATTTTTCAAGTCAATCATATCTTACCTGGAATCTTCATCTCCAAAGGGTTTTGAAGGAGGTAGGGTCATTTTCATACGTTCTTCAAATGCAGCAATAGCATTCTGTGTAGCCTACAGAGAAAAAATATTTAAATAACTACAATATTTATATAAAAACTAAGGTAAAAGAAAAGGGCAAATCAAACCCTCTCTCCTGATGACAAAACCACCTGCAATATCATATAATCATTCTCATTACTTTATCCGTTTAATTAAGTATTCTGCTTTATATTTTCCTCTATTTATTTTTTTCATATGTCTCTTTATAACTTACCAGTGCCTCTTTCTGTTTGTTCATCTGTTGTCTTAGGCTGATAGCTTCTGCTGTCTTACTGGGGGGAGGTTTGGGTATATGCACAGTGGCAGCCCTGGAAAAGACATGTAAATGAATGTCTTTTTTGTCTGTTTATCAACCATATCTTTCATTATTATTTGCTCAAAAGGCTTAGAGTGAAAACTCCCATGTTTCACTATGGATCACATATGTACAATCTATAATCTCAATGGCAAAAAAAAAGGAAAAAAAAAATACACAAACAAGTGTCTGTTAAGTGGCAGACTAAACCATCAACTATGGAATAGCTTACTGTATCTTAGCCATCACTTCAGACTGCTTGGCTCTGGCCTGTTTAGACTGCTCCAGGAGTTGTCTCCTCTGGTCCTGCTGCCACTCCCGGATCCTCTCTTGCTCCAGGAACCGTTCCTTGAAGGCCGTTTTCTCCATCTCTAGCTGCTTCTTGTGAAATCTGTCCACCAGAGCTTCCAAGTTCAAGTCGGTCTGTCTGGGAGTTAAATGTTTTAACCTCTGCAACATGGGGGAGAACGGAACGATGTTAGAAATGAAAATATTCTTAATGCTCTACAGTTATTTATTTATTTTAACATAAGTTACGTATCTTTAAAATATAACATTAGACACAGTGATACGTTTTTCCATGGGCAAATTTATTCAGTTTCATATTTGGAATGATAGTCCAGATGCATAAGGTTACCATTTGTTTGATTATATGCAATGAAAATTAATATCACAAATATTTAAAAAGGGAGTTCATAAAAATATATTATGTATTAATATTTTTAAATGCAATTAAACAAAAATACCTCCTTGTATATTCCACTTTCTATTGCCTCAAGTTTTACAGGAGCTGCAGGTCTCATGGTTTCCATAGCAACACCAGTTAAGCCTGATTTAGTCTTGTTGTTTAGAGCTATGAAGAGTTGGTACAGTAAGCGTGTCGCCACTCCCTGTTTTTCTGTCATAATATCCCTAGCAATATTGGTATCAAAAGGGATGCCAAGCAGATGAAGTGTTGGCTCCAATCTGGTGAAGTTGTTAAGCTTTGAATCTGCAGTCCTTGTTGAAATAGAACAAGATATTTCATTGATGCATACAGTGACTATAGTTTGTTTAATACACATGTAATCCCAAGATTTACTTGAATATGTTAGAGATTATATCTTAGGAAATTATGAAAATATAAACCTAATTTTACATGTATTACCAGACATAGACAGATATAAGCATTATATCATCAATATCTCTATCACCCCATTTCAATAGATTTTTAGATCGATCTATCCCTGTGGGGAGTCTCACTAGATTACTGTCAGCTTGGCCGGCTTAAGCGTCTGTCCCGCCTACTAAAAGCTGTAAGGGGGTAATTAACTATGGTGCCCGCTCGGCTGACTGCAATTTAGCGTGAACCCCCAGGGAGTTAGGTCAATCTAAATCTTAACCTTTAGATCGATCTAAATCTCTGGGAAAGCACCCTATGTTAGTGCAATTCATAAAATTTTCTGACTTTATTGCGCACAATAAAAGATCAGACAAAAAAAGGATCAACAATTTAATCAACTTACTTGTTCTGTGAAAACTGATCAAAGTCATCTTGCAACTGGTGCTTACTGAGGACCTCTCCCACAAGATACCCTGTACAGAAATCCCTAGCCAGGGTGGCAGGGTCTACAAAGAAAGAGATTTAAAGTTTTTAATTATGCTGTTTGTATCTGTAGGTTGATGTTGCAGAAACCACTGCTGGCAGTGTTATAACAGGAGAGAGTGAGCAGATGCTTGAATCCCTCATTGTATCCAAGTTCATAAAAAGGATTTCGAACACTGCAAAAGTTAACCTAAACATTTAAAGTATTTATCAGAATAAAACTGACCAGCATGATCATACAATGTATGGGGTATGTCCAATAAAAACGTATTAGAGTACATGTGAATCCAGTCACACATACCTACATACATGTACATATTAACTGAGCAAAGTGTGTGTGTGTGTGTGTGTGTGTGTGTGTGTGCATGTGTGTGTGTGTGTGTGTGTGTGTGTGTGTGTGTGTGTGTGTGTGTGTGTGTGTGTGTGTCCGTGCGTGTGTGTGTCTTTTATTTGCTAAATCATATTTTAGTGTGATGTTTATATTCACTAATCGAAAAAGGTGCACACAAAGTGTGTAGCTGCATCACGGACGAGCGTGTATCACTGTATGTAATATTAATTTGGCACTGCAAGCGTGCAGAAAACTATCGATAAATGCTCATAAGCACACTTACCAGTCTGCTTGGAAAGCTTCAGCTCATCATTGAGCCACTTGCATAATATATCTGTCATTTTAGACGAGTTCAGTTATCCTACTGACATTAAATAATATATAAAATAGTCTTCAGTCCTTTCTGGACTGCATGTACACAAAATCCAATATGGCGGTCTGTCATGGCAACAACAAAATTACCACTAGATGGCGTGAAAAGCCTGCTTCCAGTACAGGCCTCGCTCAATAAGTGTTACTACTGTGAGAACTGTCAGAAACAAATTTACAGTTTGAAATTGTATATTTTGTATAATATTATAAAACGCCAGATAAAAAAACACTTGTCTTGGTTTTAAAGATCTTGTTTCAGTATTGTTTTTACTCTAAAGTTAGTGTTGGGCGTAACATGCTGACAGCCACATGAAATGAAGTGGGAAGCAAGTCTATGTATAAACCCATTTTACGAAATGTCTAAATTACAATAATTTACAAATAATAATAATAATAATAATAATGAATAAATAAATAAATAAATAAATAAATAAATAAATGAAATAAATAAATAAAATAAAAGATAAATGACGCGCGCCCATATATTTCAGATTTCTTTGATAATGCACTATTATAACGCGTTTATAATAATTAAAAAAAAAATCGACCTCATTGGGTAGGCATATTCTCGCTACTTATTATTTCTCGCTACTATATATTGGGTGAAACGTTAATTTCATTTAGCATAAAATCCGTGAAGAACAAAATTCCCGTGACTCGTGAATGCCGCTTTTTATTCTTCGCCTTCGTGAAACAAATTCGTAAGTTTCAGGATTTTTGAACGTATTATCAGTAAGCTTTATTTATTGTGATTTGTAAATTGTGATCACTATTCCCCAATGGGGCCCTACTTCTGGTATCCGAAGTCTTTTCACTTCATTATCAAAAGACAACAGGTTATAATTATTTACATTTATGACTGCGAGGGACGTTTTATCCTCCTAAAATAATTAAATCACTGCCCTTGGTATTGTCACTCTAAAATTGCATTTTAGAGAATTAAAAAAGATATTTAAGGGAATGTATACATGTATGTATGTGGCCGAATACGTAAAGAAAAATGTCTCAAACACATTTTCGAGTTTGAAGATCGATGTTGCAACATGTAATTAGTATGCAGAAGAAACCATACATCGATAGTTGTTATTTCGCTTTGATATGTGATGAAAAAATTATATTTTCTAGATCAAACAATTTCGAAAAACATTTTTTCAAACGGAAAAATTAGACCAACAATGAGACGAATATTTTAGGGGGAGGGGTCAATTTTCAGGATCCAGACGAGGGCCATGCAGATCCGCCTCTGTCATTTGTTGAGGAGATCGATCCCTAGCCTGTAGTTTGAAATGCTCCAAATTGAGAGTTTCTACCAGTCCACTGCTAGTTGGGACTGATACCTTTGGGACAAACTTACGTGTTATGGTTAGGTTTCAATGCACCGGTTTTATGAGGTGCGGGGTTTGTTGTGACAAGGAATTAGTTAATTTATGTTATAATATTAAAGGATAAACAAAATAATGCCTTTGTTTAAAGAAAATCTGTAATCTATTAAGTGTCTTTTAGGGGATAAGAAGGCAAGCTTTTAATTAGATATATATTTCACTTTCATCACTCGATTTTTCTCCGTCATTCTTCTTCATTCCCATCTAATCACATATTGTTGAAAGTAGTCGCAGAACACTTTTGCGATTTATTTTACCTGCTAACAACACATACATCATATTCCGAGTACACCATCGTCATTGGTATGTAGCTGGTCAATTTTAAGAGAAAATAAAAAAAATTTTATGATCACATCCTTTTATTTGCTTTATGTAGCCCAACAATAAACCAAAATATTTAACTAGTTTCATTATGACTTCTCAGATATCTGTAAAATTTGCACAGTGTTGAGACAGTAGTTTTAATTGTTGCCGAAGACTAGTGGAGATACTGTACGCCGACGACACAAAATAATCAATAATTGCTTCTAATAGACTAGAACACGAAACGTATTCACTGCTATTCATTGCTATGTACTAGTAGTATCATTCGACTGAAAATAGCACAGTTTCAGCCTTTCTCGACACGTAGCACTTAATTGCTTTTCGGTTTTTTTTTTAATTGCCAATAGTGATTCGTTTTCAATAAAGGTCAGTGTAATGAAATTTCAAACAACGCAGATGATTTGAGAACGACCTTTTTTTGTACACCATATTCACTCTTTTTTGTTGAGCAAAAAGTCAGCGGTTTCCAACTGCTATCTTTCCACGACAATGGAATTCCCTTTCTCCCTCATGTCTGGAGCGGCTGTGCCGCTTCTAAAATACAAAAAATATATAGTGATTATGTCAAAGGCAAAGATCAAGAAAAATTAGACGTTGGATAAATATCAGGAAATAAATAAACTGACTAACCGACTATAGTAGCTTTTTAAATTGCTGATTAATTAATCATTTTGATTAACTTAGTCCACTACCTCACTCCGAGTGAATACTGAGATTTAGCAAACTGCGTGACGTCATCTTGATTAGATTCGTGCTGACGAGATGCTCTGCAATGAAGATAAGTAATTTTTTAACATTTGAGAGAGATTATGATGCCAATAAACCAAACTTAAAATCGCAAATCTGTATCAAATTGTCCTGAAAACCCTATGGAGATATGAAAGGATGAATTATATTTGCTAGATGCTTGCTTATGAAATAACTGGGGAAAGTTCACATTAAAAAAACAACAACTTTAAACCATTTCACATAGTCATCCTTATTACGCCGAAAAAATGGGTTGTTACACCAAAACAATTCAGAATGGTTATTCAATAGTCCTCCATATATGCAATTAATTAGAGAAAGTCCGTGATAAGTGATAAAAGAAAAGCTGAACAGAGAACATATGTGATTACAGTGAATGTGGCACGTGAATATAGTGACACAGATACTAGTGGTTGAAACGCAAGACGCAGCTATATAGAGAGTATTTGGTGATGAGCCAATTTACTGTTTTTAATCTTTACACAGGAGAATTTATTCGGAAAGATTGTGAGTGAAAACTGGAATGTTACGTGATACCAGGTCGCACGTGAAGAAGGTGACGCCAAACGGTAAACTGAGAAGAGTTTAATCTAGTCAATGTTTTATATTCACCACTCTCCACTCGGTGGGACTTACAAGTATAACCTTTTGGAATAACCCGAGAAAATATCATTCAGAGGTTTTCCAAGATATTTCTTTGCAACGGATGGCTGAGAGAGACAACTGTACCTATAAAAACATACAATATTGACAGTTGCATTTATCTTACAGTAACAGTAGCAATATACGCATCTTGTATCAGACTCTGAAACACAATCCCTTTCCATCTTGTTTCTGAACAATCACCCAATCTTACATATTATTATCAAAAGCAGTAGCCTACAGAGAATTCACTGACCCCGCCGAGCTTCTTCCAGTTTTTGAATTGGGGCTAGTTGGAGCTTCTGGCGCCCGCCATGGCCTGCTGGTGTGTGGCGGGGCCGTCTTGGGGACCTCGTTCCCGCCAGCTGGCTTTTTCTTCAAAGAGGTATCGTCAGTTTCCTAGGTGAGGGCAAATATTGTAACCATGATATGTATTCATTATTTCAATATCAATATGCGAAACAAAACATTTAATGTTACCGTTTTAAACTTTCATGTCACACGATCTTGTTCCAATTTAATCGGAAATTTGATGAGTCAACAATAAGAGCGATGAAGTCCTAATCCCTTTACCTGGCCGTATAATTTACCCAACTGGGTGTATATTCTCTTTTGTGTTATGTCCCTAGCTCTCTGCAGCGGGGTCTTTTGGAACTGTGGTCTAAATGCTGGGGGCCCGTGTCGCTTAAAAGTGAAGAAAATTAAGAAAACGTTACACCGATGTACGGGGGAAAAGCCGTCAATGTCAATGTAACTTTTGAAAATACATATAAAAGAAAAGCTTGAGCCTAATATTCAATGCTTTAAGACCTTAACTCTAGTAAGTGCATAGATTTCTGTGTTTCCTTTCACACACACAAACACACACACACACACACACACACACACACAAAAAAAAAAAAAAAGGCTGCAGTTGCGGATTCATGTTTCATGATTTTGTGGCGCATTAAAACACTTACCTTGTCTGAGTCCCGTATTCGAATCATGTCTATCCCTTCTCTTACAATAACAGTGCTCTCTTCTCCAATCATGACACTGTCTTGTCTTGGACCTCCACCCAAACCATCCCTGTAGAGATGACTAGCAAGTTTACTCCCTCTGACTGGCATGCTGTTTTGGTAACTACTATCAACCGCCGGTAATAACTCTCCTATGGGAAAAAAGCTCTTCTCCCTAACCCCAGCAACGGGGGAGTTGGCACTGCTACTGGGTGAACCAGATGATGCTTGCGGTATTGGGATGGGGGAGGTTGACTTTGTAGGGCCCTGTGTGACTTTGACTTTTTGTTGGGCAATAGTGGTTTTACCATTCTTTTTATGAGACAGGGGTTCGGAGGTAGATTTCTTTTCAGAGGATAATGTTCCCTTTCCGTTTTCAACGCTTTGTCTATTTCTTTTTAAGCTGCCTTGGTATTCTTTTAAACTGACTTTTAATAGCACCATTTCTTCTCTACTCTTGGTAGGCACTGGCAGCCTGACTTTTAATGAATCTGGCTTGTCAAATGTTTCGTGCCACTGCTTTAGTTTTTCAGTAGTGGTCATGGTATTAGTCGTGTGAGATGGCGACTCGTTCTTCATTTCGTTCAAAGCAGTCATAAACGCTTCTGAAGACGACTCTGCTGAAATTGATGGCGGGGCCGCTCTATTTGAGTCCAGAGTATCTGGCGTTTGTTGGCCTGAGTCGTCGTCACCGCTCGTCATACTGGGCGACAACTCACGGGGGCTTTTTAACTGTCCGTGTGTGTAGGACAACTTAGCAGGTTTATTAGCAAGCGTAGCGAGCATTCTAGAATAACTATAGCCCTCGAAAGACTTTGCACTCTTTGCTGTCCTTTTTGGGATTTGATGTATTCTACCAGTGCCTATTTCTCTGGCGCTTTTGATATTTAAATGTTTCGTTCTACCATTCGGATATCTCGGTGGAGAAAGCGAGTCTGAGATAGATACTGACTGGTCACTAGATGTTGTCGTTGTAGTGCTTGACGATTTTGCACTAAGAGACGCGTTCCTAAACGCGTGTTTTTCAGGGACATCTCCATTTAATATTAATTGAGGGATAAGACTATCATCACGAGACTGGTCCCCAAAAGATTTGCCACGACTCTGGACAAATTGAATTAAACGTTTGGCACGATTGACGCCATCTTCCGTAGAATGTTCCTTTTTGTCCATTTCACCAGGTAAAAAGACCCCATCTTTAACGTTCCCTTGTTCATCAGGTGATATGGAGTATTGCACCATGTTCTCGGTGGGCGGATCTGGGTTTTGCATTTCTTTGAGTTTTGCGTCCTTTTGGCGTAAATACTGTATAATAGTTTTGTCAATGTCATCCATCGATTTAACGCTAAGGTTAACCTCACTCGTCTGCTCAAACAAACTATTTTCCTTGAACTTTTCATGATTGTCGATCGCTTGACATTTATTGACTGGAACACAAGTGTACTTTTCCCAAGCTAACTTAACAGGTGGGACTTTTCTTGTGGGGGATTCGTGTCCTGAAAAATATTGATATTTTACTATAAGCGTATATGAGCAGGATGTCCACTTAATTGACATCAGTAACGGATGTTAACAAACAAAATGAAATGAAAATGAAACTTCAAACGAAGCAAAATGATAAAAAAACGAATTACCGTCTTCATCTTTGTACTTGTTTTTTCTTCTCATCCAAGCTTCGATACCTAATTTAATAGAAAGAATTGACTGATATGAATAATCGATTGTAAGGCAATTATTTATGCACTCCATGAATTGTATATGCAAGGGGTCAAACAAGTAACCTCTTCATTATATTGGTAAATGTTGATAGGTGCAACCACCGTTTACTCGGTGCATATTTTGTCAACTTTGCCATTTACACAAAACACGAATGCAATTAGCCTAAAGTGACAAACACGATTTATAATTAAGTATAAATTTACAAACTTAAACGTATTTGTTTTGATGAACGAAACATAATGGCCTTACCTGTATCGTCCCCAGCCTCCTGTGCGTTCCAACCCAGCAAAACTTCATACCGCTGTGTCTTTCTGAAAGTAAAACAATGCCCTCTCATGTATACGGAGAAAATACACGTTGGGTCCTAACTCTACATAAATGCTCTCGAATACAGAAACTGCCACAGCCGTAGAAAATGTGTTGTTTTCGAAAGCATGATATTGATAAGCGATTGTCCAGCCTGCAAATTAAAAAGAAAGACGTCTATGTGCAGTTTACCACTTCTGTGAGTATAACCTCTGTTTGCCATTAAAAACACGAATAAACAGGTGGCATATATAAAAAACAAAGCTGCATGAACTCCCCTGGTAGTAATTTTTTAACGACCATACGTACCCGGGCATCCTGTCCGAGGTAGGCCTATCTTTGATATTAGCGGATTAAGCGTGCCAGTAGTGGTATGACAACGCGTGAAACAGTGATCGATATTAGGTTACAAGCTAACTTCACCCGTCCGATCAATGCACTTACAGCAATAAAACTTTGTTGTTGACAAATGGCCTTTGTAAATAAAACACCTGTTAGCCGCTCCTTATGCAAACTAATTTATCAGAAAAGAAGAGAATGAAGAAATCTGTTTTTGTCACTTTAAAAATCCAGAAAAAATTAAAATCAAAAAAGGGAGGGGGTGGGGGGGCTCACCTATGGCATGTCAATGCATGGTCGTTATCAGTAATGAAAATATATTTAAGACTGTCGATTCCAAGCAGGTCTGGTATCTAGTCAATACAAACGTTCTAGTATTTGAGATTAGCTGTGTTCACATTGGTGACAAATGTTAAGATCTTCTGTACGTGTAACAGTACTAGAGCGCTCAGATTGGTGTTATTCGTTGTAATAAACGACCTAAATAACGCACAATGGAGCAAATTTTAATCTTTAGAAGTTATTGAAAATGATCGGGGTGATATGTAGAGCAACGACAGACCTTTCACAATTAAATAAGTACCCAAACAACAAAACATTCATCAAAACTATACAGATTTTAATTGATGTCAAACAGTGCATTGTCGTTAACTATATTAATTTACCTGTAACACAACCCAGGAGACGAGAGTTCAAACCATATTAGAGACCGTTTGTTATATGAGGTAATTTTAACTCACAAAATGAATTCAAACGATCAAATTTAATTGATAGCAAATAAAGAGTTTGTATTAATGTTGTGTTTACACTGACAAACAAGAGGCAGTGGTATTGGACTAGGCTAAATGCATTGTCTAGATATGTTGAAAAGCAGGGGGGATATTCACAATGGGGAGGGAGGTGTGTGATAAATTTACTTTTAAAACCAAACAATCTGCATTTGTCGTTCCTTTTTTAACAGGGGAGAACACATAGAGCACGTCCAAAAAGGTGATATTTACTCTGCAAACAGAACGCCGAAACAAACGAACAAAAGCAACCATTCCATTGACAAAAGATTTTAATCTCTACACTCCAGTGGATTTTCCTGCACATTTGTTGCCGAGTAGTCATTTTGTCAGTATATGTAATATACCTGGGGTATTGTTATACCTCTGACTCTCCATATTTAATAACACTATCCAGCGATTCCAACAACATACGGGCATGTCATAACTCCAAACTTCTGTCGGTGAGACAGTTTCAACACCAGATAAATAATACCAAATACACACAATTCTATTTGCCATTCCGATAAACGTAGATTCTATTATCTTTGAATAATCAACCCTGAGTAGTGATAGAAAATTCAAACGACCTGTATATCATACCCATACAAAAAGAGCACAGGGATTAAATTTTGTTAATCAATGCCTAGCGTCCCTAAGGTAGTAATGTCCTTACCTGGGTGATTGTTTTGGTTTGGAAACGGGTGCCGGTCCGTCATTTCTGGCTGCGAATCTTGCCATGGCACCGACCACGCCGTTGTCTGCCTTGCTTTGTTATGATGAACAGCACATGATTGCGTAGTTACCAAGTGAAAGCCGTCCCTATTAGTCTCCTGAGTCTCATTATCTTAATATGCTCCTTTCGTTCATGTCTTCTTTATTGGTTCATCCGACATCACTATGGATATGAACCCTCAAAAGCTCGGGAATTTTCCTCAGAGCATTTCTTTCCGTATTTTCCGTATGAATGTCGTTAATTGCAGCTTATGAAAGGCCTTACCATACAACAAACAATATCTTTAGGAACAGAGTATGATATCCCCGTTTTCAAGTGCTTTGTAACTGGCTTACATCTGGCTTATATTTGTTCAGGTAAATCCACCAACCAAATAGTACCTGGTATCGCTAACATCCGACGTAAAGTGACGAATTGAACACAGGTCAAAAACCTTCGATTCGGATAGTTGCTGGCCCAAATACCGTGCTGCCTTTTCCCCGTTTTCTGCTTACGGCAGTTTGTTGTGGTATACCATATTTCCTGTGAGGAACTTCTCCGAGCTAGTTTCCTTTGCTTAAATACTGCGCTAGCCTGTTGACATCACGTCTCACCAGACTGAAACCCCGTACGCTATTCAACGCCAACAAAAGCAAATATTAGGATAGAAATGATTGTATTCTAACACGCTGTTGACATAAAACCAGAGCTATTGCAAGGTATCAAATTTGGCTGCAGATTGTAATGTTCATAATAGTGGTATGTTAATAAATTTACGCCTGAACAAAAGTCCCCTAAATGTGCACGTATTATTGCTAAATGAAGTAATAGAGGGCGAGGAAATAATTGATTGCATGCAATTCACCTAAGAACAAATCCCACACAGCTTTTCTTGTCAAACAGAGATAGGGAAAAGACAAACGACTCGGGTCACGCGCTATGTTAATTGATTTACTTAGTATCGCTCACCACTTCCGCCGTCTATGCCAATAATTAGGCATATCTACTTTCAACAGGTTTCTAATTGAATAGTTAGTAAAATCGATGGCGAATAATTGCATCGTCCCCAATTTCCATATTTTGTCTCATATGAACTCCTACTTATCTTTTTATTAGGTTTTGTATTTAAGATATTCTCCAGGTTTCGTCAGTCATAATTCTGTTATGCATATTTTTATAGTTTCCATCGTGTCCCTACAGCTTTTGCAAAATCAACTTACGGTTTCTCCTAAAAGTGCCATAAAAATAAATGGGGAAACCCGGCCTGTTCAAATGTAGGTTAACCATTAACGGAAAGTGCAAGGTATTTGCGTAAATGTGAGTAAAGCACAAATTTTACTTTTAAAATCAAATTAAAATTGCTTTAAATAGACGCCCCTGGGATTTAATTTTTTTGCCTAAACAAAATCTTAAAATTACACAGAAAAGCGAAAGTGTACTTAGTTCCTTGTCGATCTCGTGCATTAAAAAATTCAAGAGCATTGTGTTAGAGGATCCGCCACAACCTTAAGTCACATCTCAACCCATCCTATCGAAGTTTCATTTGTTAACGCAAAGATACTGTGCAGTCAAAACAGTGATTTAAATGTTGATGCATCTGGCATTTCCAAATGTGATAACATGCACACCATAGAAAGGATTCGATGAAATCTTGCCAAAAAAAGAATATAACGTATTTTATCAATCTACGTAAAAATGGAAAATCGTATTGATTTTGGAGGGTTACTAATGACAGTGTACGACTGTAATTTCATAAATATATTTATTCCCACTTTCACTGCGCAGAGAAGACTCTCAGATACTTTTTAAAGGGAACTCATGACGTATCTATTGAAACAAATTATGTATATAGTTTTTACTAATGACTTTTTAAAGTGTGTGATCAAGCAAGGTGTTTGTTAGAGCTCCTTGGATCAAGTAGCATTTTTATTTCTACATCATTTGCTTTCATCAATTTTTACTAGCCTTTTTTATCATTTTTTTCACGTTGCATTATAAAGTTGACTGAACAAATTAGGATTTCAGACTCAAATATGATGATTATAATTATCATTTAAGATTTATACTAGCACTGCAATACAAAAAGCATACAACTCATATTTTACAAACGTTTACCAAACCATTTTTTCTCATGCATAATCATCATAAATCAAATAATGAACAACTATTAATATCAAACACTATTTCCTACCCTATAACACTATCTAGTAATAAACTAATCAAGGCCTTAACTAAATTATCAAAGTAATAATTAAGACATGGAGTTATGAACGACAAAGTTGCCATCAATTAATCTATCAACCCTGGACTTTTTTCTTTCTGAAATAACCATCCTTACATTGCACAACTTAACAGTTTTTGTTCAATGTTTGACTACATTAATCAACTTGATGATGCCAAAACCATATACATATTTCTTTGATCACTTTGTAATTAGTCATGTCTTAGTTCCAGGTGAGAGCAGAGGTCACAGAAAACACTGGCTGCATTATAGCATTCCAACATAAATGTCATGAATGTATTTAAGATACACAAGCACTGAATTACAAAATGCACTAATCTCATATTGTGGAAACATTTACCAAACAATATTTTCTCCTGAGTAATAATTATTAATCATTGATCAAAATGTGAACAATTTTTAATATCAAACACTACTTTTAAACCTGTAACAATCTTATAAAGTCCTTATAATTAATAATAAAAATAATAATAATAGTAATAAAACAAAATAACAACCACATTAAATTGATAATTACGAACACATTCTTTTTCAAGCAAAATCATTATTTATCAATTTATGAACAACTTTTAATATGAAACACTACTTTTATCCCTATAACACTATCTAGTAACAATCTAATAAAGTCCTTAACTAAAAGTAATAATAATAATAATGACAACATTCATATAATAATAGTAATAATAATAATGAAGACATGAGGTCACGAGATTCAAAAGCTTCAGTCAATCCATCCAAGACTCTTTTTCTCTAGTTTGATACCACCATCTTTACCTTGCACAAATGAATAGCAACTTGAACGTGTCCTAGTTTTTGTTCAAGTGTTTTACTACATTAATGAACTTGATGCCAAGACCATGTATATCCTTTTTAGCTCTTAGCTCCACATGTCCCCAGAGTAGGTGAGAGCAGAGGTGACAGACAACACTGGGTGCATGTGACAGAAGTCAATTGAAGATCAATTGAAGGTAAGGAAAAGTCTAACATTAACTGTTTCTCGGGCATAACGTTTTATTCCTTACCTGCCAGTTATCCACAATAAATGTATCATTGGCTCTTGTACAAAGCCATGGAAATAAAGGACTAGGTACAGCTGAATAACCTGAAAAATATTAATATTTTAATTTTAAAAAAATGTTTAGAAGTTACTCTGTTACATATTTGCTTACTTAAATTTTAATAATAAGAAAATAGATCAAATTTGGCACTTAAATAATGTCACCATGCATAATTGTTTGCATATTAACTGAGTAATGCAATTGATTAAAGTATAAACTGTTACAAAAAAATTCAGTAAATTAATTGCCCTTTCAAAAGAAGATAAAAGCTGGGTACATTTTTGTCAGTATAAAAGGAATTTATTATATATTTTATATAACATTATATAATAATAAAATTATAATTATAGAACATTCACCTATTTTCACCCCCCTTTTAACCAGTCTTCCTGTGGACACTTGGTGGCAAGGCGAGTTTGTGGGGTCTTGATGCTGTTCTTTAACAGTTTCAATGAAATAGTTCACCATTTCTCCAATCTTCCAATGTTGCTTTTGTCATTTTCATGTTAAGAGGTATTGGCACTGGTCTCCAAAAATACTTTCACTTTCAGTGCTCTAATGCAATCCTGTCACACTTGGCCTCATATGGTAACAGCTGGTACAATTTCATTTTTTTCTCCAAATCATCTTAACCAATGTTATATATTTCTTTACAGCTGAATTTCTCTATCATACTGGTACAGTATCTTGTTTAAGCAACTTAACAGCAAACAATAATCTCTGTGATTTACAATATCTGTGCAATGTCTATCATCAAAATAACAAAAGTTTATATCTCACACTGCCATATGCTGCAGAGTACAAAAAATGATAACAAAATATTTCTAAATAAATGATAGTTATATACAATTTTGAGCAGTTATCACTCTCAAGTTTTCACATAATTTTGATTTCAAAGTAAATTAGTACTTATAAAAGAAAGTTACCTAATCCTTGCCTTTACCTTTTAGATGGGTGATATAACATCCCCAGTCAAAATGTGAGCTCATGTAGATATTACAGTGAAACCACAAGATACTCACAAATATGGCATCATATTGGTGATGTCAAAGTTAGCTCAAAGATAAATCACAAGCTTCAGATAGCCAACGAGAGGTTAAATTTAGCTCAAAATGATGCCACTGTGACCTCTCCATGATGTCAACATAGGCATGCATTAATTAGCAGTTTTCATGGACGTGCACCAAAACAAAATGAAACGAGAAAAAAATCCAGCTACCATTTGTGGGATCTGCTTGTGATTTTCTTCACAAACACAGACTATTTTACATTCAACTATTGTTAGTATAAAGAGATGAAGTGTATCTATTACAATGTTGTACGTTAAGTTATTAGAGTAGGTAATTAATGCTGCAACGAACACATTATCTAATAGCGGACTTGCATACCCGCCATCTTGAAAATCTTTAAAGAATGTTGCATCACGGGTAATGTAGTTACTGTTTACATTGTGCAATGTGCAATGGCTGCCTGTAAAAGAGGCGGTTTCAGGTGCTGTGTGCCGGGTTGCTTCAATAATAACAAGCGCAAAAGCCACCTAAAATACTAAGTGATACCCAAGAACTCAGAGAACGTAGAACTCCGACAAAAATGGCTGAAAAACATTGTAATTATTGTCAAAAAGAAACAGATTTATCCACAAGTGAATACTACATGTGCATGTATAAATATAAACAATCAGGCACATGTTGCCAAACTATGTATATGAAGCATATATTCTCGTGTTCTTTTAAACTCAGTGTCACACTGTCAAACCACTGAATAAGGCGTTTGCAGCATTATGGTTCACTTTGTCTCAGTTACACATTACAATACTTTTAATGTAATGAACGCATTTGTTTTTTAAATTTTGACTTCACAGTGACCTCAAAGTATGACCTTGCAGTGTGACCTCACAGTGACCTACAGAGTGACCTCACAGAGACCTTACAGTGTGAGCTCACATAACCCTACCATGACCTAACAATGTGAGCTCAAACTGAGAGGTCACTGTGCTGTCTCTGTGAGGTTATATTCTGAGCCCATCACAAGCTCATTGTACGTGCTAACAGTTAGCTCACTGTAAGGTCACACCCTTGACTGGGTTTAAGGATGGAAGACACATTGCAACAGTTATGTAATTTAACTTTTGAAAGGTGACAACTGTTTCAAGGAAAGTCATGTCAGTTGCCGCTTCAAACAATAAGACAACTGAACTTCTATTTTACTTATGTACACGTAACCTCACCTGCATTTTAATATGCTTCAGTGCATTCATCCTATTGTTTGAATTGCCACCCCTGTCAGCCTGTGTTACCATACTAAGCAGGTAGTCACATTCATTCCCACCCTTTTCCAACTCAAAAAAGATAGGGCAGGATTTGCAACACGTTTGACTCAGACCCTACTCTTAAGGAGATATTTCCACTTTCACCCACTGCCTCCTTTTAGACAACCTCCAAATCTTCAAAGATAATACATCTGCTGAACAGTAGCAGCCTCACCCTTAGCAAAAGGAAAAATTTGCAGCAATACTGCAGCAAAATTGCAGCAAATTTGCTGCAAACTAAACATTTGCGGCAGCTAGTTTGCAAGAAAAATTTGCATTGCTGCTAATTTGCAGCAAATTAGCAGCAAACTTGCAGCGAATTTGAAAGAATTTCTTACAAATTTGCAGCAATTTTGCAGTGATCTTGATAGAGAGTTTGCTGTAGGCCTGATATTTTGTGAAGGCTCCTGTGGCCAGATGTTTGGTAGACTTGAAATTCTAATTAAAATTTTATAAAAGTTAAATCTTATTGTCATAACACCATGTTAAATTCTTTTTTCAGCCATTTCTTAGATGAGTCAATTATACCCGATTTCCCAGATATTTCAGATGACTTAATGAGAGTCACTGTTCTTGTATTCAATGAATCAATATAGACTACTTTATTTTCAGCAAGTGGTAGTTTACAGCCAAATCCCACACCTTCACCATTTTGGTTTCTGACTGTTTTATAATTATGATTAAGTTATTTGGCCCATGCTTAGTGGTTTGGGACTAGAAAATTGATAATGATCAGACATCAATCTAGGACTGCACCCTGTGCCATTGACACATACTTGTCAGAAGTGATGCAAATGAATTCCTTGGTGCAGGCCCAGTGGCACATAAAAACTTGTAGTTTGGGGGCTGTTGAATTTGTCCTATACCTGTATTAAACAGACAACACTATTCTCTTGATTTTGATAAGGAGTCGACACTATATTTTGTCCTAGAAAATTTACGACATCAACCAAGTTGGGCCGCCACCATACCACCAAAACGAATGAAATTGCTGCCAGGGCAGCAAAGGCTATCGTTTGAGAAGGTAAGAAGTTTACTTCAATAGAAAAATATGTCAGCATTCTATGAAGCAATCGAGTGATTTTGAGTTATTACTATTGCGTATGTTTTTTAAAAAGATGGCCACCACCAAACATGACTTGAATACAAACTGCGTTACCTTACAAGTTACAGAGCACGAGGTTCGACACCAGATTATATTATAAATCTCTGCGAATTTTTACACTAATGGAATGTGTTTATATTTGTCTTATGGCACTTTTTTCATCTTTTCCGACTTCTATTGTCCTGCCATAGATGCACATACATTCAGAAACAAAATGAGTGCCATCAGAACGCTGGAACACAACAGGTGGGATTATACAGGTGGGGAAAACTGCAACTTTACTTGTATTTTGACCACCATAATCAGTAGATTTTACCAGTATTGTTAAAAAAGCCATGTAGGTTATTATTGCAGTTATTTACACTGCTTTTTAATTGTCATGTAAAAAATGTAAACAAACTAGATAATTGGTCCACAAATAGCATTCACAACTAATACAATTGTTTGTTGTACTTTTACTCAGCTTTAATAAGTCAAAATTGAGAATCTTTTTTGCCTGTTTGCATTAAATTACGACAAAGATCAGTTTAACCAATATTATTAGATCCTAAGAGATGCCAAAACAGACAGAGGCATTACTTTCAAAAATAAACTTTATCAATATTGAATATTTGTGTGAAAGGTCAGCCATTGCACAATATACTTAAATGATACAGACAGAGAACATAACAATGCACAGATCCTTTTAAGATAAATGAACATTAGTTTTTCTTAGAAGATGCAGAAGGTAATATTAGTTTTGAGAATACATTCTGTCAGACATCTTGGCAAATGGCAGAGTTAATAGTGCCAAATTGTGGGGAAAATGCACCAGAAACGACTTTGCCCTTGAAGCAATGATGCTGAAACATCATACCACAGAGTTGAAATGAAAAATCATTTTATTACATACCAGACCATGGAAGACATGAAAAGCGTCACTGGTCTTAGAGACCTTGTAAGTTATATAGGAAGTAATTACTTTCAAAAACAGTATTGTAATATTATTTCTAAAAGACCGAGTCAGGATGTGGTGGAAAACTGGTTCTCATTACAAAGAAGTGGTGGTAGTAACTGCAATATGGCAGTGCACCAGTATGGATTCAACAACAATTTGCTGCAGTGTAATCTCACCTGAAAAAACCTAAAAACCTCTACACACATGAGAAAGTCGGAGAAGAAATGCCAATGTCAGTTTTTCGTTTTAATATTATCAGGTGTCTAGTCAAATCTCCAAGCTATTTACAATTTCTGACTGAAAATGCAGTAGGAGTATTGGTAGATTGCATAATTTTAGCACTGTGTATTAGGAATAGTTTAAAGTGTGAAATATGTTACAATACTTTATATGAATTTCAAATGTTTTAAATTATATTTTAGGGTACATATGACAATATTTTAAAGTTTGGAAGTCGCAGGGAAAGAGGCACCCTGCACATCTTAAAGCAGGTACACTGTATATGACCCCAAGTCAGAGTCCAAAAATATTATGGGGTGCTTTGACAGGCAATATTGAGAAACTTTTAGATTTTGCCACAGAAGGATATACATACTATGAAAAGAACAAGTAACAGAGACAATATTGTGTCACAAATAGAAGAATCCTTTATTAGAGATCAATGTAGAAGTAGTGCACAATGTGATAATGGGCAATAAGGTAAAAAGAAATTCTTGGGACAATTCTTGAGCAATTATTTGTAAATTGGTAGGTGCAACATCTGAGAGACCGAGACACAATCTCCTTTTGGAGGAAAGAAGAGGAACATCCCAAAGGATCAAAATGAAAAATTTGTTTGGAGTGGCCCTCTAAGCCAGGATGGTTTAAATTGGGAAATTATCTCCCACACAGTCATACCTGTGAACAACAACATACATGTACATACATTTAATCGTTTATCAAAAATTACACACCATTGAATGATATGTCTGTGAAAGAGGGCACAGCGACTACGAAACCCATTATGAAAACGTATGGCATTCTATGCTCAATATTCATTCATGAGCAAAAGGAGCTTGCACACTAGCAGATTTTTAAAAAATTATTTAAGAAAATTGTCAGGAAAGAAACCATACAAATGGACAAAGTGCAAACAAATATGAGTGGTTTAAATACCTATCAATAATAAACAAGGAAATGCCACTTACATTCACATTTTTGGAGACTTGCGACAGCAGAAACAAACAAGCAAGTACGTAATAATCCTTAAAATAAGTGTATTTTCTATCTAGCTATCTATCTGTTAAAATTTTCCTTTATTTTTATTATTATTATTTAAGTACTTTTATTTACATTTCTAACAGAGCGATGACACAGAAGCAGAAATGTGAAGTTGGAATGGCCTCTGCCATTGTAAATCATAGCAGACATCCAAGTCGCCATAAATTTTTACAAACTTTTATGAGCATAGAAATGTGGAGATCAGGGTGCTTGCAAAGGGTAATTGCAATTTAATATTCACCAATATAAAATGCCCTCCAACAAAAATTTTAATTATTTGTCTTTGTTTTTATATATATAAAACTGCTTATTTTTCAAATTAAATATTATTAAATGGCGCGCACACATAGATATCTATGGACATTTCTACACTGATTAAATATTGATTTGTTTTGCAAAATTCTTAATATTTATTAATGCATTAATCTTAGAAATTAACTGATAAATAATATTTATGATTAACAATAATTTACACGTATTTGCATGTTTGTTTGTAGCTTTTCAGGTATTTCAACAACCTGGGAATAAGCTCAAGTCACTCAAGTGTTCTCAGGTTATGTGACAGCTTATTATTTGCACAAAAATGCAAAATGCGACAGTGGCAGGAAGATGTAAATGTTTATTACATTTGTTAAGAAAGTAAAAAAATTATTCATTATTCATCTTTACTTATATATATATAAATATTTCTAAATGATTTTATGCAAAATTAAACACCAACATGCACTACGTCATTTTACATATGCTACTTAAAACTAAGTCTTAGTTGCTTTTTATTGTTTCTAAAATATTTGAGAAATACGTAGCAGAAAAATGGCAACCACTCTTCTCAGATGAAGAATCCACACATTTCAGATGACAGTGACTTTGGGGTTAGCTTACTTTAATATAATTTAATTGCTTTGTGTTGTATGAAGAGAATATTTTTTGTTTTTATGATATTAAAAATGTCTAAATATAAGCAATATCCATTGGGTCAGTTACAATTCATTACCCCTAATAATCATTCAATACCTTTTTAATTATTTAATTTAGCACTTACACTAGTGCACTTGATTTGGTCTTAAAGTGGATGCACGTGTTTGTGGATTAATATATGCATTTTTTAAAAAAATTATCTGATAGATGTCAATATTTTATATTAATGGATTTTATCAGTTAAAGGCTTATGCCCTGGTGTGGGACAATGTGCAGCTGGAGACCAAATAGAGACACCACCCAAATGGAGACTGCAAGGATGAAAAAGAAAATTTTCACATTTGGGCATTGTGTTATGCAGTAAAAAAACATATTAGGCGAGTTTTACAGTATTCATATGAGTCATTAAGTATTATATCTCTAATATTTTCTAAGTGGAAGACCGCAGCAATTTGTTTCTGTAATACTGTGATAAACTATAGTTTTATGCACCTCGATGACCAGTGCCCAAACTGCATTTCGGCCAGAGAGATACTAGGCCCTCACCTATGGTGGTCTATTGTTTCATTTCCTTAAAAGAATCATAGGGCCAGACAATTTTCACTGTGCATGAAGATAATCAGTTAAACAATTCCAAAAAGATATTTTTACCCACGAAAGATGTGCCAACTAATAGATAATCGCGATTTGTCGAAACATCAAAATGAAGTGCCCTGCCATTCGACCCTTTTAACCAATCAAAACAAAGGAAAAGGGGTCACTTGACCTTCCCACCAGTCTTGCAATGTAAACAAAGCAGCATGGACGACTCTTGACGGAGATTCTGAGGAGGAAAACATGGAATCTTTGCCTACTTCACATCGTTCATGTTGTATGCACGTAGTAGAAGGTTCCTCAGAGACTGTAGATAGAATATCACACATGTTCGGTGGGAAATTTTTTGAATAGCAGCTAAACAATGGCTCAAATTTAGCGGCAGAGAGGCTGCTGCTGCTCAATCGATTTGTGCAGATTTAGACTAAGGATTCGACGACATGGAGAACACGATGCCACCGACTTTTCATGCTTCAGGAACAAGCAGTGTTATCTCAGGCAGAAAATAAGTATGAGAAAGCTGAGAAATAAGACAGTCCTGCTAAAGAAGGTAATCAACATATTGCAAATTGTTTTTAAGTGAGCCCCGATCGTATGATGTGTACATGTATATGGGATGAAAAAGTAAAATTTCATTTCACTTCTTTTACAGAACCAGTAGTATGAGTCCTGTGAAGCTCCCTGGTCCCTTCCATCTTCTACAGTGGCTTCTTCTGCCTTTTCTTCCACTGAGACATGCTCCTCTCCCTCATACCTTGCAGTAGCGCTGCAAACGAGTTTCTATTGGTATGTACTATGTAACCTTCTGCTGGAAGTACAGGGGCAAGACAAAGTTGCTCTTGAAAAATGTTGGGTCTAGGTACATGTATTTTTTATTCATCTTCCTCCGTAACATAGTCTGAATCTGCTTGAAGTGGGTTAGGATTCCTTGGTGCCTCAGTCTGTTGTGGTGTACATGAAACCATTTTCTTCCTCGTCACCTCATGTTGTTTGTTATCGTGTTGGACGATAAATTGTACCGCTACAAAACTGGCGCCCAAAAGCGGGGCACAAAGACTGGAGAATTCACGAACCCAATGCCTGGCAAGTTGCAAACGATACTGAATCTGTATACGATATTTAAAAAGCGGCGCGCATTATGTTATAATGTGTTACTTATCACCTAATTGCCAAACAGACTCTGGTGAGGGCTCTGAGAGTTCTTGTTATTAGTTTTTTAAGAGAAACATAGTATTTGCTGACAAGTTTTAATCGAAGTTCTATCAATTGTAACCTGCTTTTAGTCTGCAAAGCTTAGGGACCGTGTCAAAAGTACAGATAGTATATTTGACTTTGTACCTCGTGTTGGTTATTGGCCACACGCTGCAAATGATAGAATCACTTCATTAAAACTGTACATAGTTGTGTTAAATCACAGTTTGTATTTTGTTATTTTGAGAAATTTTGTGTTGAAATACAGGTGGTGAAGGTAAAGTCTGTAGTAAGGGACCGTCTCAAAAATGTACCTGTATGTAAAAAAAAAATCCTATAAAGTTGTATGTAGATAGTTTAAATTTTATCCCTATGCACATATGATGAGTCAATGCCCAGGGAAAAATAGAGTATCTGAAGGTCTCTTAGAAGCAAGTCGGAAGGTTCAGATGAGGAGTTTATAACTGTTGACACTTGGGAGCCAGACGACAGAGAAGTCAAGATTCATTATCCCAAGAGGGCCTTTGTTTTCACAGACTCTTTACTGGCTGGGGAGGAAGAGAGGTTATCTGTGTGAGTAGAGGGTGTACAAGTGATAGCCACCATTAAGAGGGGTGCTAGATTGGAATACTTAAAAGCCTAAGCGGAGGAGGTTCTTCAGACTGCATCCAGCAGATGATTGCCATCTTGTACTCTAGGGTCAAGAAAAAGAAAAAGCATATAGAGGGGAGAAAGGAGATTGTGAGGAATTTCTATTGTTAATTAAGATAATTTTTTTAATTACATTTTATCTCCTGACTGACTATGAATTTTGGCTGAATTTCATGATTTTCATGTAGATTCTGTGGAAATTGCCAAGATTTCAGACATACAGTTTTATTCCAACAAAAGTAAGGACAAGCTGAGGAAAAGCAGAAAAGGATACCACAGGCAATCCCCCAGGCAGAGGCAGCATTTCTCTAGTCCCTGGCATCTTTGGAATCCCCATATGTAGGACTCGGTTTAGTCAGCATAATGCAAACTTAGTTGGACTGGGCACTACATCAGTACCAAAGAAACTGCCTCAGTTGCTAAGAGACTTTTACACTGTTGGAAATGAACACTTGAATGGCCATGCCTTGAAGGAGGCATGCGAGCAAGCTTGCTCACCAACAGTAAGGCCAGATATGTGGAGGAGGTATCAAAGAAACAGTCCTCATCAGCATCTCAGCATATGGTCCGTGTAGGTAGTATAACCGCATCAGCGGCGGGTGATGTGCTAAGACGGACCAGGGTAGCCGGCATCATGTAAACTGCTCAAACTAAATAAAATAATCTACAGAATGATGAAAAATTATAAAAGAATTTTGCGTAATGACATTGAATAAATGACCGTGAACAATCAATATTGCAACGTTCTATGTAACAAAACTGACCATCAGAGAACAAACAACAATATCCTTTAGAAATAGACTAAATATCACATACTCAATGGAGGCAAATAAGAGCACCAACACAAACTGGATCACTGTTCATGTATAAAAGCACCTCATACATAGGGAAATAAAAAGACAGTATCTATGATTCTCATCAAAGATGTATGCCTTTACATGTCAACAAATGTAAAAATCTGGAGCATCTTTCATTAAAAAGAAAGGGATATGAAAATATTTCTAGAATGTGAGTTCTACCTAGAAAAATACAATGTTACACATATAAATACTGTACTTAAAAATGTTCACCCTGTGATGACATACAGTAAGCAGATAAAAAAATAGATCACAGCCATGCATATCACCTAAGCTCATGCGATATATTTGCTTTAAATTTTTTTATTGCACAGTAAGTTCCTGAAATTTTGGGTAGTGATTCCTTCTTCAACCCATCAGAACATCTACATCTACAAAAATGTGTTATTGAAGGTCCCAATTAATTTCTACTTTTATACCTAAACACTTTTTCTCATGTTTCTGAAGATCTTTGCGCTGAAATCCCAAGTCACAGAGCTGACACAGTAGATTTGGAACTCTTTCATGAATTTTAAGATGACGTGTGTACGACTGCTTATAATGAGTTTTGAATATGCACTTGCTGCAGTCAAATGTTTTATCACTGTGAGTGGCCATGTGTGTCTTCAAATGATGTTGACTAGAATAGCTTTTATTGCATAGCTTACAGTCAAATGGTTATCTTTGTAATTGGCTACATTAAAGCTGTGGTTTGTCTCAACCAATGCATTGAGTGCACAGCTAATGAGTGCATCTTGTTGTGCATACACAAGCTCTGTTTTTATTTTTTAAAAAAAGGATATATACATTCAGGGGACACTTTTAAAAATATTTGAATGTACTTAGAGAAAATATCTGTAATGATTTTGCCTATGTTTACTAACACTTCTTATTTTGTATCAAATGAAGTAATGTTTAAAGTTGAAAAGTTATTGCAAGTTCTTGCTATTGGAAGTTAGAAAGATAAAATGTTTTTTTTTTTGTAATTAGCTTAGATAAAATTTATAGAAGACCTCATTTCCCCTGATGAAGTGACAGTTTGACTAGACAAACAAAATATTTATCAGGTAATAATAGTGAATTTTCCTTAAGGCTAGGCTATTGACAAATGGACATGCAGTATATTCATTTACTACTGAAAACTAAAATCTTTTTACATGAAATTTTGCTTTGTACATAGGTATGATATGTACCTTATGTCAAAGTGCTGGGAAGACAAATCCAACTTGTGCATGTTCACTGCAGGCATATGAATTAAGCAAGTTTTTCTCAGCATGTGTTAACAACAGATGAGTACAAAGATTTGTATCCATTCTTTTGTGAGTCGGTTGTTATTGTACTGGTTATCCCAATTAGAAGTGTGCCTTGTGAAAGAGAGAAATTGGTCGAGGCCTTGAAAAAATCTCAAAGATCTACTCTGATAAAATGCTGAAATATTCAAAATTAGGCCACACTTTTTTATTTTTATGGATGACATCCTGCGCGCGTGCCGATTTTCGCCCGTTCTCCAAAAAAAAAAAAAAAAAAAAAAAAAATCCCCCCCCCCAGCCCCCAACGAAGTCGGTTGTCACAAACGTCGTTATTGAATTTGCCAGGAAATGAGCTTTCTGCGCATGCGTGTTATCGCCACGTGGAAATGCAGCCGCTTTGCCGTCAAATTCATGTCTAGGATTACTAGTACTTTCAAATTACACAACAATAAAAGTCATAAAGAGATCGGGCGCCGTCCTTTTGGATTGGTATGCCATTGATATTGGGCATGGAGATATCACTTTTTTTACAATTGTGCGAAAGGCTGGCGGCGGCCAGCAATTATCGCCCCAAAAATTTCTGTGACATTCTGTACAAAGCAGCACATTAATACCAGGTTTTCTCTAGCGAAAAAAGGGTCGACAAGGGCGTCGAGGTATTCGGTGGGCTGAAGGTCGGACAGGCCACCTGACAGTTTGGCTGCTTCGTGTGAGTTGAAGTAGACAAAATGTCATCGTCCGAAATGACCTTTAATAGATTTGGTAGTATTAAGCATATCTTTGCATCGTTTTTTAAACATTTCTGTGAAGTGTTCAAAATGCTTTAATATTCTGAGAATACAAATAAAGACACACTGTTTGATTGATATTTGTTTTATTGATTGCTATACCAACTAAATGCATGAAATAACCTTAAATAGATTTGGTAATATGAAGTATAGCTATTCATGACTTTTTTTTTACATTTCTACGAAGTATTCACAATGCTTTAATATTTTGAGAGCATAGATAAAGACATATTGTTAGTTTGATACGTGTTTCTGTGGTAAAATTTGTGTTTCCAGCTGTGTACTGACAGCATTCCTTTACTTAAGCAGTTTTTTTTTTTTTTGGACTGTTTTTTTTTTTTTTTTCGCCCTCTCGCACCGATTTTAGGGTACCCAGAGGATGTCATCCATAAAAATAAAAAAGTGTGGCCTTACTGAAAGAAAATGATGAAAAACAAGAGAAAGAACAACGATCTTAGACCTATTTTAAACAGAACAAAGGCCAGATCTGAAAGTATTGATGAATCAAATCCCATTTGCCATTGGAAAAATTGTGATGGAAAAATGCATTTTGCCACCCTTGAAGAATTAAAAGAGCACACTGCAGAACATACAGCAGAGAGACAAAATGAAAGCCTTCCGCCAGAGAAAGAGTACAGATGTAAATGGGACTGCAGAAGAGTTTTCTCTTCACATAAGAGCCTAAAAACCATTTGTTTTATCACACCGGTCACCCACATGATCATATGCTGGATACAGTGATTAGTGATCAGTTGGAGGCTGTCAGTTAAACAAAAACTGGTATGAGCTGGCACCCAACTTTTCCAGAAATAAATTTGGATGACAGAAAAAAACTTTTAAATCAAGACCAGAGGATTGATTATTAAGTACTTTGTATTATTTTTAAGGATATCCATACGCAAGGACCATTATATTTATCTGATCTTATCTGTTTTAACACGATCCACACGTTTTAATACTGAGAATGACCTTATTTTAGAACATTCTGTTTTAGAGAAGGGGTGCCTCAAAAGTTATGGTGATTGGCTTTTATAATCGATGCCCCAAAAGTGTGGAATGCCTTACCAAATTTTATTAGAAAAGCAGAAGACCTTGACAGTTTTAAATCCCTTCTAATGCTCACATTTTTAAATCTGTCTATATCTCTTAGATTTTGTATATATTTTAAAAAGATTGAGTTTTTAGCAGTGGCAATTTCAAATGGTTTCCAATGAGTGTTTAAGATTTAAATATTGTAGTCATTTTAATGATTTTAGTTATATTATCCATTATTGTAAGGCGCCACATAAGAAGGTTATTATTATTATATTAAACGTTTCAACAAAAGGAAATCAATACCAAGTGAGTCTTGCACAGGGGCAGTTGTTTTTGACGAATTAAAAATCAAGGAAGGACTTGTATGGAACGTCAGTGATAAAGGTCTCGTGAGTTTCACTGACATATACCCCGTTCATATCCGAATTTTTGCAATGCGAATTACGGGTGAAAAATCCGATTTGGTTGTCTGGCCACACACAGCAAAGGGAAACCGAATCATGCACTGAAAATCCAGGTGGAGGTTCCAGTTTGAAGAATCGCACATGCGCAGAATCCATGAAAACAAAAATATAGCACCAATCATTGCTCTTCTCGCACTCTGGTTTTTTTCTCGCGTTTGTTTTTGGAACATCAAATTTAACCCAAAAGTCGTCAAAGGAAGATTTAAGTAAGAAGAGGAAGAATTTGACGGATAGAAGAAGGAGACTAACCAGGTTTCGACAGAGAGTTAGGGTACGTTCCATGCTTTCCCGCGAGATTTGCTGGTGCATGCTCAGTGCGATCTAAACAGGTGGCCCTTCCGGTAAAGTAACCCAATCGCTGGAGAAAATCCAGCTTACTAGTAGGATTTTTAGAAATCGGTTTACAAAAAAATCCTCAGACTACCGCAATAATTCGAATCTCGACCTAATTCGCTATTTAAGCGGTTAAATGACTGCAGTGTGAACGGGGTAATAGATATTTATAAAGATCTAGAAGAAATCTTCCCCTGGAAACACACACTGGTACTCACATTACTCAGTTTTTCTACAAATGTCTATTTGACAAATTTACATACGGTAATTCTCCAATCTATACGAACGCCGCAATAATTACGAACGAAACGTTTTTTCTCTGAATCTGAATTTTTTGTCTCCGTTCTGTACGAACGATCGCTAAACTCACCTTGGGCACAATTTAAATTTTCCGAACGCAAGAAAGTGTGCCCGATTGAAACTCGCCCCATGATTCGTCAAAGCGAGTTTTCAGACCACCGTTCCAAACAAAGGAACTGCCACTTGACAGGAGAGATTGTTATCATGTATTTGTGCTGTTTTTGAATGAGACGATAGGAGGACTCAACCTGCCCGCCGGCAGCTACAGGCCAGTAGTTTTAAAACCCTATTGTTATTGAGAAATTATTGACAGCATCATTACGCATAAATTACTTACTGTTTATTATCATTTCTTAACTTGTGCCGGCCGACTGGATCATCAACATCCACCATCAGTGTTTCACCGATAACTGGTTTCTAGTAAAATCTATAAACTTGAAACCCACGCACAACAGAAGAGTATGAGAAATCCATTGTCAATGATCGAGTTTTTCATTTGTTTTTGGTAGTCATCAGGATATTAATTTTTTTAAGAGGAGTTCTGTCTTGTATTGTATTTATTTTTCTAATTGGAGTTGTGATAAAGTTAATGTACTTTTTTTGTTTGTTTGTTTGTTTGTTTTTCCTTGTTAAAGACCTTGTCTCATGAACAACTATTAGGTAAACCTTACTGATATTAGTGATTGTGAAAAATAAAGGTGCCGTATGACCTTATACAAATTTGCCTGCAGTTTTCTGTATTTTTTCTAATTAAGTTTACATTGATTGCGTGCAAATTAATATGCTGTATAAGACTTTCATAAATAGACTTGAATTGAGCTGATGTTATTTTTTATATCAACTATAAATCTCTATTAACGTCAGTGATATCTACTGTGAGGAGTTTCAAGTATTTTGTTTTGGCGGGAGAAATTTATGTAGGCCTAATGGGGGGGTGACATTATTAATATTGCAAATTTTCTATATGTGAAATCATATTAAAAGTAAACACGCAATAAATAAAATATGCAACTGGATACGAAAATATTCATGTCTGTTTTTGACAGAAGTTGGGAAAAACGATGTTGTCCTGTCTTGGTAAAACATAACAGGGAAAAACGATGTTGTCTTGTCTTGGGAGAAATGTACCTCTTTAGTATGAAGAAATTGTTTTTTAACTTGAATTTCCCGACTTTTGTTTAGTTTGTTTTAATTCATTGCAATATCACAAGAATAATTTGTTTGTGCTTTTAGCTGATCACAGTGATTTAATCTGAAAGTAATGCTTACACTTAGCAATGTAGGTAAGTGGAAATAACTTCAGGTACAGCCGTATTCCATCCGTATTTCAATGGATACGAACGCGTGGCAATTTTTAGCAGACTGAATTTCAAGCCTTACGAACAAAATGATTATCTTCCAAAAATAATTAATTTAAATCGTTCGTATAGATTGGAGAATTACCGTACATTGTTTCAAACGATACGAATGCAGCAACACTAAACTTTACATTCTGGGATGGAATGTCTCACCTACATCAAGCTGGTTTCAGTGTTCTTTGTGCTATTTTTGACGGTGCATCTGAAAAATAAGATTTATAAGATCAAACACATGTGTCTGAACAGATTTACCGTCGCACCAATTTTTTCCATAATTTATATGTACACATCTGATGAAAAGATTCAGGAACAATATGCTAAAAGTAAAAAGAGGCCATTAGGCATTCCACACAAGAACAATGCTACTAAATGACAAAGAAATTACATGGGATCAAGTAATATATAAGCTGCTACTGAAAAGAAACAAAGACATGCTAGATTGATCCATCTGGATCGACCTTACTCCCTAGGGGTTCACGCTAAATTGCTATCAGCTCAAGAGGCTTAATTGTCCGTCACGTCTACCAAATTAGCTATGGGTAAAGATAATTACCCCCTAACAGTTTTACTAGGCGTGACAGACGTTTAAGCTGGTTAGTTTAATGGCAATTTAGTAAGACTCCCCAGGGAGATCGATCAATCCAAATATCTGTGGGAGTGGTCCTAAAGGGACATTTAAAAATGACCATGCAAATTCAGCAAAGCTAGCAGCATTTCAGAGATGAGAGTCAAACATGCCATGAATGCACTTTCAGAAATGGTAGCAAATGAAATGCATGAGCAGGAGAACACAGCAACAGAATCTATGAAAATTACTTACAGGTGTGTCATGACTCTTAGCAAATTTGAAATTCATCAATCCCTCTGAATAATGTAGATGACAATCAGGATAGATTGGTTAAGCTCTGGGAAATACACTCTTTCTTTTCAAACTGGAAAACAGAAGTTATTCAGAATTCTACTGCTCACGAAAGACTTAAAAAAATTACATGGCAAAAGATATCCATATATATCCATCTCCTAGCTCATGAATTTGATTCAGTACATATTAGTACAGATCAATTCAAAGCTGTCTATCCCATAGAACTGTTACAGATTCTTTTAATTGGTAAAAACACTCAACTGTGCAATAGATCTAGAAGTATTATATTTTACCTGTAGAAATAAGGAGTGAAGATACAGCATTTGTATGACCGTTTTGGTCAATTACCAAGGAGATAGTGAATCTATATTGAAGTGAACACGAGTGGCAAAAGTAACTTATTCTTGTGATAACTACAGTCTAAATAGTAGTGATCAGGGGCATGGACAACTTACCTTATTTTCCACTTTTAGATCTCCTGTGGGGTCTTCACAATTGCTCCTTGCTTGTTTCTACTTTATGCCAGTGCTGAATACCAGCTACCAATTGGTTTAATTCAGTAGGACAGGTCAAGGAATATTCGCAGATAGGAGACTTGCTGCACAGGATGTGTCACACTGGCTGTCTTGCAGTGGAATGTAAGATGTTTAATTTTTCCGCTAATCATTGGCACTACACTATAGGCCACAACTGCAACATCCCCCCCCCCCCCCCCCCCATTTTCTTTAAATAAGATTGGGTACCAGTCCAATTTTGAATAAAAGGGGAAATGAAATTGAATTTATGAAGTTATAGGACCAGCCTATATTAAATTAGAAATGGGACTGGTCAAGAATTTGTGATAATAATGAGTATTTACAAGGAGTTCCCCAAATTCCTTTATAAACCATAAGACCAGCCTATGGAAAATTAAAAATAATAATGATGGGGCAAGCCCATAATTTTGAATAAATATAAATTGGTAAAATTTGACAAAATTTGGTTTGAAAATAAAATGTAGGGAAATCTGTATCCACTCTGCATTTCTCCGGATTACTAGTTGCCTAAGTCAATCAGTTTTCCTTGTGGAGAGTATACACTCTCAGTACTGAGAGGTGTTGCACATGTTGACTCTTCAGATGATGCTTCTGTATAGTCCAAAAGTCTTCTTTTCTTGATATGGTAATTTTCTTTGAAAGGTGGTGCTGGTATTTTTTTTTTTTTTCTTATGTATGAGCCTACCTCTCTGATCTTTTGGAATTTTGAATCCGCGGTTACAAAATCTACTCTCTTGGTGTTCAAATTTCTAATAGCTGCACTACAGTTTAAACATAAAAAAAAAACATTTTTCCCGGGTGTAAGATCAATTGAATACAAAACTCTGTAATGTTTGAGCAGCAGTAGTCCTTTCTTGAAATTGACGTTAGGCCCTACTCTTCTGTAACCCTTTTCCTTAGAGTCAAAAATATTATTGCAGCAGAGACAGGCTTCACTTTGGTTCACATTTCTCTTAGATCTTTTCCTCTATGACTTCTTCTAGGTTGTTTTCTATAATTCTATACTTGAAATCCTGA
The DNA here is from genome assembly GCF_051362555.1 of Lingula anatina. Taxonomy (NCBI): domain Eukaryota; kingdom Metazoa; phylum Brachiopoda; class Lingulata; order Lingulida; family Lingulidae; genus Lingula; species Lingula anatina. The sequence continues at coordinate 65,817,908 of NC_141767.1, read as the reverse complement.
TGTGATATGTTAACTAATATGCTAACTAATATGCTACTGTTTACACTTTTCCAGGTAAAAGCGTAACAACCATGTTCTGCTCCAGTCTGTGAGTTTATCTTAATCCCTCAGAGTATCCTTGTCACACTCCCTATGGATAATAGTAAAGATCTTTGTATCATCTGCAAAAAAAAAGTACACTGAAGATTCTACAATATATAGAAGATCATAAAAATAACAAACAACAGGGAGCTGATCACCAATCACTGAGGAAAGAGGAATTTTCTTTTTATGCTGTCAGTTTTTTTATGTTGTTTGTTATAGAATTTAAAAACCACAACCTGAAAAAAAACCTACCAGCACTACAGGAGACTGAAAATTATTATTATTATTTTTTTTTTTTTTGTAGGCAATGGTTTCACAACAGTTGCCAGCAACACCAGGGACATCCTGCAGAAGAAAGGTTGTATCATGCAAGATCTCCATTAACCCTCATCCACAAGGAAATGGAACCCTACGTAAACCCTGAAACCGGGCCTCAGAGGCCCGGTGTACCATGAAAATCTGACTCCCCCCAAAAAACATTCAAAAATCTAATTTAATTTGAGTAAATGACTATGATCTTGTAGTATGCATAATGGAGGACACATTGGCACTTTTTGTTAGTTTGCAGGTGAAAATTTTCATGAAAAAATAAAAAAAATTAAAGATTTGTATTTTACCACCCAAGGACTCCCCTATGAAAAAGCTATTTATTTGACATTTGATGACCATTTCAACATCTTTTCTTTGGGGATACTTTATGAGGAATATATTGAAAGTACTTGAAAGTTTAATGGTTAAAAAATTGGGTGAAAAAAATAATAATAATAAAAAAACACATTAAAAAATAAGAAAAAATTAAAGATTTATATTCTAACACCCAATGACCCCCTCAAGGAAAAAGCTATTTATTTCATATTTGATGATCATTCTGACATCTTTTCTTTGAGGATACTTTATGAGGAATATATTGAAAGTACTTGAAAGTTTGATGGTTAAAAAATTGGGTGAAAAAAATAATAAAAAAACACATGAAAAATAAGAAAAATTAAAGATTTGTATTCTAACACCCAATGACTCCCCTATGAAAAGGCTATCTATTTGATATTTGCTGATTCTGACATCTTTTCTTTAAGGATACTTAATGAAGAATATATTTGAAATATTTGAAAGTTTGAATGGTAAAATACTGGGTATGCTATATAAGAAGAATTAAGTAAAAAGGCAATGGGGCCAATTTCTTGAGTTAAAAATGTAGCATTTTGACATGGAAGTGCAAAACCTACAGGTAGTAAGATGAATACTTGTTTTAAAAATATTCACCAAAGTTTTCACTACCAAACTTTCAAATAATAACAAAATGTACATCTCTGTGCAAACTATGTAGACTATGGTATGGTGACTGAATATAAAATAGGTCCTTTTCTTTATGGGAATCCAAATCTCATGGGCATAAAAATGAAGATTTTCATGATTTATTTTTCATTCTTTCACTCACTATTTTATCATCAAACTTTTAAATATTTCCAATATATTTTTCATAAAGTATCCTAATAGAAAAAATGTCAGAATGATCATCAAATATCAAATAAATAGCTTTTTCATAGGGGAGTTATTGGGTGATAAAATGCACATTTTTAATTTTCTATTTTTCATGTTTTTTTTTTAGTTTTTTCACCCAATAGTTTACCATCAAACTTTCAAATATTTCCAATATAATCTTCATAAAGTAAATTTAAAGGAAACATGTAGAAATGATCATCCAATATCAAATAAATAGCTTTTTCAAAGGGGAGACAATGGGCAGTTAAGTGCACATTTTTAATTTTCATATTTTTTTCATGAAAATATTCACCTGCAAACTTAAAAAAAAGTGCCAAAGTATCCTCCATTTTACATACTACAATATCACAGTCATATACTCAAATAAAATAAGATTTATGAACATTTGTGGAGGGGGAGTCAAATTTTCATGGGGAGTCAGATTTTCATTATGAAAATCTGACTGGGGGAGTCAGATTTTCATGTTACACCAGTCCCTTGCTCGCTTTACCTCCACCTGGGTGCATGAGTATACACTGTGTATGAAAAACGCTTTTTTTTCCCTCAAAATGGAAAGTTTCGCAAAGGTAGAGCAGTCTATCAGGTATGTAATAATGATAGATTTAAACTGATATCTGCATATCAGGTGACCAAGGTGACCGATTACTCATAAATAATAATTTCTCCAGGTCTTGAATCTTTCACAGGCAGATTTCATTGACCATACTGATAGTCATAGCACACATGATATTGCTTGTGTAAAACATTTTATAGCAAAGCTATTTGAGGTAACATGGACTTATTTATCCCATGTGGAAGTAAAATTATCAAGCGACCGGGCCTCAGAGGCCCGGTTTCCAGGAAATGGGACTAACTTTTGGAAAAGTTAATTTCTACATATGTTGTAAATTATTTCAAAACTAATTATTTATCCATTGATGGGGTATAAGTTGCTTGAGGATTACTTGAAAGGAACAGGCTCAAAACCTCATGCGAATGAAGAGAGAGCAAAAGATACATGGGTCCGGGCCTGCGAGGCCCCTGAAAGGTGATTGAGGGTTAAAGAGTTTACCCCTGAAGGTATCGTCATTTAATAACTTACAATCAATAACTTACCTTTCATTAGTTCCCATCACAGGCATTAAAACATGAGCATTCATGTAATTGTACGTACATGTGCACTTTTTTTTTAATTTTGAAAAATACTGTTTAATATAGTAGTTTGGTAATAGTATACTGACAGGGAAAAGAAGGAAACTTGGCATATGCAGTTTATTTGTTTTTTTTTTTTTTTTTTTTTTTACAATTTTGTGAACAGAAAATATCCCCCCCCCCCCAAAAAAAAAAAAAAAAAGATATTCCTAATAGTGTTCAAACTCTAGGATCTGATGACACATCCCTATATAGTAAAACCTAAACATTAGCATCTTTATCTTGCTTTATATAGTAGCTTGATTTTCTTTTTAACTTAATCTAAAACTATGAATAAAATGTATTTTCTTTACTTTTCAGAGGAAAGTTACAATACAAAATGCTGTGGATCAGTTAAGAAGGTACAAGCACAGGAAATGACTGAAGATACTTTTCAGTGCATGCAGTGCTGCTAAACAAATAGCTATTAACTTAATAGCTGATCCTCTTAGAAAGAAAACAATCAGTTATGTAAAATATTTGGCACAGCATAAAAACACATTCAAATCAATATCAGAAATTGAGTTTTTTTCTTGGGACACCCTTTAATGTGAAGCTAAAACATTTTGCCCAACACTTGTCACATATCTTTTGGCAGCAGTTACAAAAAAGCAAAATCACAAAAAAATGCTTAAAAGGCAAAGGAAAAAATTGGTATCACTTGCCCCAACCATTGGCACCCTATTGAACATTATCTTGTTTAGCAGATCCAAACAATGTGCTGTTCTGCAGACGTTGGTATCTTACATGCTGTGGCTTGGTGGATGTAAAAGAAAGGTAACAAAACATTTTGACACGTTAAATGCTGCATATTAGAACACATCAATATGATTGCACAAACGACTTCTGTTTCAACCCTAAGACAGCATTCCCATAACCCTTATTACCCCCCTAGCAGCTTCAGTAGGCATGCCAGACACACAAGTTGCTTTAACTGAATGCGATATAATGAGGGTCCGCCTGAAGATCAATCCAGCTAGTCCGACGGTGTTGTCAGAAGAAAAATGATCTATTGTAACAATAAAAAATGCCAACGTGGTGCATGGTTTCATTTTGAATGTATGGGTTTGGAAAATGATGTCCCAAAAGGGAACTGGTTTTGTAGCATTGACTGCCAACAATTGTACTCGGATTCGCTCAAAGGCAAGTAAAAGGAAAACAAGAAAGACCTCAAAAATGAGTATGTGAAAGACTTGTTATGGAGAGGCTTAAATATAATGGCCCGTCATGACGCTGTTAGAGAAAATGATGGGCCAAGAATCGTCCGTCATTCGCAGTATGATATGTTCCAGTTTTTTGAGAAGAACCACCCAAAATTCTTCGTCTTTGGTATGCAGTTACTCATAAATATGGTAGGTGGAACATCCGAAAGACTTAATCTTCTTTGGGAGCGAATGGTAAATGTGCATGGTGGGAAAAGAAATAACATACCAAAGGAACTCCACTGTGAACACCTGAACAAGATGTATAAAGAGAATAGTAGAGACAATTAACAAAAAGCACTGTACACAGACACAGCCAGATGCTTGGGATAGGGAAAGTTCTAGAGAAAGTTTTCAATACTCAGGTTGCACTGGGAGAAGAAGGGACGGACTAGAAAACACGGGGCTGCTCGCAGGAAAGAAGATCTGCTGCACATGATCAAAACCCTCCGTAAGGAAGAGCTCTTTAAAGTCAAAGAGGGAAGATCATTCGTAGGATTTGAAGATTTCCAAAGAGTGAAAGGTATCAGATTCCCTAAAAAGTTTAAACAGAGAATGCATAAGCACATAGAAAACTTGGCCCTCCTGAAGGACATTTAATGTTATCACTATGCTCAGTGATGTCATATGTACCTTATTGGCATATATAAACTAGTTGTCACACATGAAATCAGGTTGAGAGTTAATTGTTCTGCCCCTGCTGGTAAGGCGTGTGTGGAAGGCAGGTATCCATTGTCAAGTGTGCACCATATTTAATCTGTGGATTAGTTAGCCCACAGATCAACTGGTTTGAATGCACCCTCTGTGAGGATTTTCCCCGTCATGGAAAGGTAGTATTTGCACCATTCAAGACTTTTCACTTTTTTTGCAATGGACTTAAAATATACCTCCATGGATTTTATGTTCATGCCATGGGAATGTAAAGTTTTCCTGTTACTGTATCAGTCTCTTGTATCACTTTCATTATGTTTGATCAGAATGAATGTCTTCAGATCTATTGTAATTTTTCTCCTGTGGTTTTCAGGTAACAGTAGTATTTTTAATTTGTTAAGTACATAAGTGTTTATATTTCATTTCGATATGATTTGTCTGTGTTTATATGCTTCATCTTTCACCCCTAGTAGGCTGCATATAAAAAGTGTCCAATCTAATAAGACCAGACCAGGATTTGCAAAGCTAAAGATGAAATTGGAAATGACAAACACAGTCAGTTTTGATTTTTTATTTTTCCAACATTACAGAAATCAATTCCCTTTACTTGTACATTTGCCTTTCAGCATCATAAGCAGAGATATCTACCAAGACCCAAAATGCATTTCTAACAAATGTAATATTTCAAGATTGACTGCACTGATCAAAACTTCATTTTGTACAAACATTTAAAATAGCAGTTACTGCAGCAAGTACACAACTCACATCTGCATTTCTCCTTGCAGTCTAAATTGCATTCTTTCTTAGAGTTTATCATCCTCATTTCATCCTCATTTTTATCACTCAACACAAATGTGTTCAGGCAATGCTGCCTTAGACAGGTTGCGATTTTTGCTATGTCCCTTAAAGCCTGTCTGTGTGGGTTAAACCCTTAATATAGCAAGAAAATTTATTTTCCTGGAAATCTTACCAATTTCCCCATAATGGCCAAGGTATATCCTATCCAAAACTGTTCAGAAAATGAAGCTACCTAATACCGTTTTTAAGTTCCATTAATTAATAAAAGACGACTCGTCTTAAATACTCAGCTACCACCTCATAGTACGGCTTCCGAACGCACAATTTCTTGCTAAGTCTCGCTGTTTACTATGAATGAAGTACTACGGCTGAGACCTGGATGTTACTATTTGGCGCCAAAACAGCAAACATGGAGACGCGCATAAAGTCTGAAGAGAGTGACAAAAGGGGACGAAAGAAAATAGCCACTCCGGTTCGAAAGATACGAAAGAAAATGAGAGACAAAGAAGCTCTCAGACTGTGTATGTTGGGAGGGAGGTGGGGCGGTGGAAGAAACTTAAAGCAGAGTAAGGTCTCACATACGTACGAGGCAATGGCAAAACTACTCCTCGACACGCGAGTTTGCGCTTCACAGGTCTCAGGTGTGTATGATTATCATATTAGCCTGTTCACAATAAATGACAATATTTTGGGCTTTACGTTTTCTGCTTTTGATCAGTACATGTACCGAAAAGATGGACAGGCGGTTACTAACAAGATACATGTGGGAAATACTTTTATGGTTAGCGACATTACCTGAAAATTATTCCGACTTCCTCACTTTTGAAGTTAGTTTTTCACAGACAGCTGATTTAGAATATACTATATAAGAGAAGTATGACAAGCTTGATTCCCTGCTGTGATTGGTCGTGAGCGTGGGAAAATCCAGGTCGTAACCTTGAGCCGGAAGTGCTTCCGGCTGTGCTCCAAAATCATGACAAATAGTTTTCGTTTTCTTATTTTTTATTCTAGTTGTTTTAGTAGAACTTTTTTGACCAAAACTGATTAAGATAATAATAAACAATCTCCCAAAACACAAATCTGATCAAAGTTTTACATAGAACATGCTCCTATACATTAATCTAACCCACACAGACAGGCTTTAAGTGTACCTGCCTGCTGCACAGGCAGGTTGACTTCTTTGTTTTGCACTGCTGACATACAATAAGGCTACTTGCACTTCTTGGGAAAGCACATACATAGGCCATTGCTGGTCTGCCATCCCTGCCTGTTGCCACAACTGTAACATAGAGGATGGCAAATGCGATCTGACACATACCTTGAAAACGGGTAGTGTGGTCCGATATACTGGTTAATTCAGGATCCTTATGTGCCGAGTCTGGTAGTTGGGTAGGCCTGAAAAGGAGCCTACACACAAGCAGATCAAGATCAAGGAAAAGAACATGATTGTGTTGGTATTTTATTCAAAAGTTTTGATGTTATTCATAAATCCATTTAAGATATTGCCACCAAACATTGCACTTGTGTAAAATACATACTTAATGGTTTTATTATTCATTGCAAATTATAGGCAGTAACCAGCTATGGGAACTATTTCATAGAGAAAGCTGTGGCAGCTCTACGACAGAGCCACTATGATAGCCTGTTCAGTATTTTATACGAGGAAAGTTTCCCTGCGAGAAAATCTATTTTTAATAAAATTATAACAAAAGAAACAATACAAATGGACAAGAATAAAGATGAAAAATTTACTATTGACAATGCAAACAAATTTGAGTGGGTTAAGTACACTTCAAAAATAAAAAAGGCCTTGCCACTTACTTTTGCCCTTTTGGAGACTTACAGCAGCAGAAATAAACAAAAAAAAGTAAGTAAAATCCTCTAAAATTATATCTATCTATCTATCTATCTATCTATCACATCGAAATTTTCTTTATTTTTATAATTTTTTGTTACTATAATTTTTATTTTAATTTATATTATTTAAATTCTTTTATTCATGTTTTTAATAGAGCAATTACTCAGAAGCAAAAACGCCAAGTTGAAATGGCCTGTGCCATTTTGAATAATAGCCATCACCAAAGTCGCCATAAATTTGTACAAAATTTTATCAGCATAGAAATGTGGAGATCAGGGTAATTGCAATTTAATGTTTAACAATATAAAATGCCCCCCCCCCCAAACAAATTTTAAAATAGTTGTTTTTGTTTTAACATATATAAAATTAGCGTTTTGTCCATTTTAAATGTTTTGAAATGGCGCACACACATTATAGTAATCTATGGACATCTCCACACTGATTAATTATTGATTTCATTTTTAACATTCTAAATATATATATATTAATACATTTATTAGAAATTAAATGGTAAATAAAAAATATGATTTACAATTATTAACACATCATTGCCTGTTTTTTTTTCTTCTTTTTGTTTTATTTTTTTTTTTGTAGCTTTTCAGGTATTTAAATAACTTGGGACTCAGCTCAAGCCACTCCAGCGTTCTAAGGTTATGTGACCAATTAGTGCAAGCACAAAAAAAGAAAATGTTACAGTGGCAGGAAGAAGTAAACATAAATATTTTTACGGTTGTCAAGACATAAGAAATATTTTTTTTTCTTTCTACTTAATTTAAATATCTAAGTATTTACAAAAGATTTTATGCAAAATTAAATACCAACATGCACTCAGTCATTTTGCATACGCAAATACTACCAATTTTTACTTACTTTTTACTGTTCTCTAAATATTTTAGAAATACGTAGCAGAAAAAGAGAAAGCGCTATTAGATGAAGGATGCACACCTGTCACAGGATACAGTGAATTTGGGGTAAGCGTAAATAACATATAGTTTAATTGCTTAATGTTTTATGAAAAGAATAAGATATATATTTTTTTATGATAATCATATTAGAAAATAATGTCTAAATATAAGCGATATCCATGGGCAGTGTCGTATGAGAATCTCCTCCGAGTGCAGCCGAGAATTAATTACGGTACAGCTTTGGAAGTAACTCGCTGGCACTGACAGTAATTACGCCGCGGGATATGCGGGGCACAGACCGTGATCACAAGATACCCCCAAAGTTTTTTAGAAAACAGATTTTTCATGTGAACGAACCCTTATAAGTGTCTTCAGGGGTGACACTATTAGAGTTGTTGTTTCAGACTTAAAACACATCTGAAATGATTATTGAAACTGGTTGGCATTAGAAGTAACGTAGAGCAGGATAAGAGAGCAAAGATGATTTATTCTTATTAATTTTAGAAATGTGTGTGACAAAAATTATATTTAACATTCACCCTGTCTTGAAAATAAAGCAAATTGTTTTAAATAGTATTATATGTACAGCTACTTAGTACTAAATGTACTGAAAACCTGATAGCATATAGAGACCCAATAAATATAAATTAATATTTAATGCTCAGTTTCTCTCTTTTCATTTTATTTCTTCATTTTCAAACTTGTTGGCATGCAAAAAGTATGAAATAAAACTTGTGTTGACAAAGAAATGGATGATTATAATAATTGGATACCCACCACTAAACTATCTGAAAATCACCCCCACTGCATATATAGTACTGTTTCTTTAGCTCAACCCCTTTATGTCAATCTGGTTCATTTTCAAACTTGTATAGTACTGTTTCTTTAGCTCAACCCCTTTATGTCAATCTGGTTCATTTAACTGATTTATAGATTGTGAAATAAGCAAGCATGAAAGAGGTTATTCTAGGTTATCAGTTTTTCTGCACATATAATAAAAGATACCCAAATAATAGAACTGTACATTTTTTTTCATTTCTTTTAATTATTTCATTAACACCTATATCCCCTGCGGCCTGCCCCACGAATATTCATATGTAGTTCAAAATACTTTTTAAAAATTGTGATCTCAGATAGAAAGCATAGTGTTCACTTGTTTTGATGTAATTCTAAAAGTAAAAAAATATATAATAATAATTAGGTTTTTTAAAATTAGGTTTACTTACTTTGTCCATAACAAATGCTGGCATTACACTACAAATAGTCTTCCTAAACCCTGTAGGAAGCACTGCAAATGTATCTTTTCCATCTAGTACTGACTGGATGATTTCCAGTTGTTCTGGCTTGATCTTAAAATGATAACCCTTTTCTTCTAACCAATTATTACAAATCCCTTCTACCGGTAGATCCATTTTATACACGTCCTCTGTAACTTTTATTATTAATTATGTAATTATTATTAAATACTCACTCTAGCAGACACAAAATGCACTTTAAAACGACTAAAACTGCACAACCATTTTGTAAATCTGTTTTCAAGACCCTTCTGAATGAGAATAATAAGAAATTAAAGCTAGCGGGCAAAATTATCTTTTCACATGCGGGACTTCAAGTATAAGCACCCTGTGTGTTATAGTGCTATTTTGTAACATGGTCAGTATGTGTAAATCAAGTTTTGTGGATGAATCGCTGGTAACACTGAGAAGTTTGTCATATAATGAACAAATGATCGCATAAATATTGTAGCTTCATATGAATATTTTAAGACTGGGTCTGCTAGAGTTTTTCATGTATTCATGAAAATATAAACACTTATTTTAAATGAAAAACGGTTGAAAATTCTATTTCGGTGACTTTATTTTCATCAAATCAGTGAAATGGCAAATGTGTCAGAAATGTAAAGAGCGAGTGACTTAATTACCTCACGTTCCTTGTGCTAGATGAAACCAGCCGAGTCCAGACACCCGAGCACACTCGGATTGTGTTAGAAATCATGTGGCCACAACTTCCGCTCACGCGCATTCCGCTCTCTCTTAAAAGATTTTAACTGACGGAGCCCTCTCTGACATTGCATAGTCACGCGATATCGAGCGATATTTTCTGGTGACCTACTTAAAACTGCAGGGAAAGCAGACAACAACACTATATAACAATAATATAAGATTCATTAGATAATTAAATTTGTCTTATTGCTCACAATGCATTTATATCTACAATGTGTACAATTCTGGGCTTTTTGTTATCCAAGGCACTGTACAAAAACTCGCAACTTATGTCTGCGGATTGCATCACGCGTATGGTGCCAAATGTTATTTTGGTCTCGAATGAACGCGAGAATCCGCGTGACACCCCAACGTCATTGGCAACGGATGCCTTGACGACCGGGAAGAAAGGCATTGAAAGCCCTATTGACATGCGCAGAATTTAGTTTTACTACAATAACAGCTGTACGTTTTAGTGGTAAAATGCAATACAATATATTTCCATGCGTTGTTTACAATGCGTTTCTTGCGGAATTTTGAATCTCAAAGGAAGAGTTATTATTGCTTTAAGTTAAACAAAATAACTAATAAAATAAATACATCCGTTTAAAAATATAACTGAATTAATAATGCATCATGGCAATAGTATTTGAATAAATAATTAGCTCACCTGTAGAGATAGGACCTTATACTTGTACCTCGCACACTACTAGTATATATCCAAAAGACTAAATCAAGACTGCTTGGAAGGTTGGTTTTCCTTGCAGAGGGCTACTTGCGGTGACAACAGGAACCCAACAGGGATAAATGCAAGCTATTTGCTTCATCTTTTTAAACTGGCTCCTCTGAAAATTTGCAATAAAAAAGTTGTGCCCACATGGTTTCGTACTTTCACCTGGCCCTTCTTCACTCGTGGTCGCGGTCCAAACACTTCGGCAGCCTTTGATTGGACAACGCTAATATATATATAATATAAAGAATGGCTTCTTACCAAGCAGCTAGAGTGTTTATATTCGACAACTGATGTCCATTCAGTTTACTAATGCGTGTCTTTACGCTAGGACTTTTTTTCTTGTGGAGCACTGCCTTTGGCGCGTCTTGCGGAAAAGTGATAGCAAGGCGCGTCAGGCTCGAGAAGACTTGACCTCTCCATTCTCTAAACCTGTTTCACCCAAACCCAATATAGAGGTGAATTTCACATGCTGAAGTGTCCAAAAAATTGAATGAATACAAAGTTGTATTGAATTTTCAAATGTATATGTGTGTGTATATATAGGCCTATGTGTGTGTGTGTACAGGGTATATATAATGAAAATCCACGAGTGTCTCAATTTTAATTTAATTTTTAATTTTTACAATGGTTTTACATTATGTAAAGAGCCTTTAATGGTAACGTATGTTCCGGTAACTTAACGTTCCGGGTCAATTAATTTTAGTTTGATTTTTATACCGCGTTCCGATATATTTTGTAGTGATTCAGTCATGGTAAATTATACATGACGTAAATGGATGCTTTATAAATATTTAAACTGTAACCCAAGGGGCCAAAGCGCCATGGCTAATACTACGTATGTTCCCCAGAAAAATTGTCAGAAAGTTTCATTTTGTCCAAGTACTTTAACTTGAACAGTATTTTCGTGATTCCATGATTTAATGCTTATTTTACTGTGGGTAGGGTGCATTTTCCGGGGCCGTAGCGATAGTCCGAAGGTTCAATAGTCCGAAGGTTCATTGGTCCGAATGTTCACTATAGAACCTTCGGACCAATGAACCCTTGATTAAAAAATCGATGAAAATGTTACCACTTTTCGGACCAATGAACCTTCGGACCAATGAACCTTCGGACTATCGAGACGCCCCCGCATTTTCCCCGTTTTTTAAATATTCAGTGACAAGCAAACTTGAGTCCCTCAAAAACAATTAACTGCTCTATACAGTAGATTATCATAACTTTTTAAGTTTTACTTGTTAGGAGATAAATCAAAGAACAAAACCAGTGATGACTGAATTTTCAAAGTGAGAAGAACGTTTCACAGCTGGACGTTTTGCGTTTGTGACAGTAGGCTAACGTGCGCATGTTCCTTTTTTGGGGTTAGACGATGAATTATTTTTTATTCATGGTTCCAGGAGAGTGAAACTTTGATACAATTTTCTTCATATGGGACCCTTAAATAATCAAACATAGTTTCTAATCTGTGCACTAAATATTTTTAAGAGCATGCCTGTGACCTCACTTGCACCTCTATATTGAGTTTGGTTGAAAATAGACTTTGAAAATTTGCACCACCGTCTTGTTGATGTTTCATAGGCATTACACGCAAAAATGTTAATATTCGATTTGTCTTCAGAATAGTTGGTTTATCTTTTGAAAACTTCATAATTCTCTTTGGGGGGGGGGGGGGGGGGGAGGTGAGGTGAGAGAGTGGTCGCCCCCCTTTCCCACTGAGCACAACGGCAGCGACCATTCACACCCCCCCCCCCCCCCCCCCCCAACTGAGCAAAATTTTATAATCTCCAGATTTTAGATTTCCTGCGGTTGGCATCTCTGCTGCTCTGGATAAAAATTTGTACTAAGTACACCACTTTTTTATGGTTAAAGGTCCCTTTTTTATTTTATTCCTAATTATTCATTTATTTATTTTTTATTATTTTTTATAAAAGCCTCCTCCCCCCCTCTTTGAAATTGCTGACTACGGGCTTGCTGTATAAGTATTAAAAAAGGGAAAAAAAGTACACTTCTTCCCCTCCAACCTCTCACAGCTTACTCTTGTTGAGAATCTGAGACTGACAGAAAATTAATCAGTTTATTGAAACTAAAACAGTACAACATATATATATAAGCAAACTAAAATCTAAATGATAAATAAAACTAATAAAACCATGATTTGAAATAGATGAAGAATTTTTGTAAATTTTTTCATTTCTCTTATAAGATATATAGATCATTGTATGGCCTACCTCACTCCCACACTAACTGTTCAAATATTCTAAAGTATAAATGAAAAAGACAGAATCCTTAATTGCAAATGATAAAATTAAGTGAAATTATCTTACTTTCTGCATAGTTTGATAGAACAAGAAATTCCTGTGTAATTTTCCCTTGCTATAGGTATGACATTTGACAAGGTAGGCATATAAACTTATCACCTTTTTGATTATCAATTTATCAAGATTACAGGCATTGAAATCACTCCATTCAAGGGGCTACAGACAGTTTTTATCACAATAATATTATTGCCATTAAGTTTTGTTTAGAAGGCACTCAACATAACAATATCACTAAATTTATCTTCATGTCATTTAATACTTCAGTGCATAGACCAAAACATTCAGAAAAAATTCTTAGGCAATTATGATTTTGTTCCGAGTGCTAATTTTCATATCTACCTCTTCTATAGAATTATTACATTTCATTTTCTCAGTTTGTGGAGCATAAAGTCAATGTAAAATGAACCCTTATTAATGCACATCACTGTGATATGTACAGTATTTACATACTAGCCTCTCTTTGTAAAGGAAAGACCATAACATAATGTTTGTGTAAATAAGGCAAACTTTCATGGATTTTTAACAGATGTACTAAGACCACGTCTTGTGTGCATTCCCACCTCTGCCTTAATTATCAACTTGTGTGATTTAACTCACTGTGCTGACAGCTAGTACACCTAAAAATCTGTTTCAACATATTAAATAAATGAATTTAAGTTCACTTTAAAACAATATATAATAAAATATACTTCAAGGCATAAACCTTGTTAATATAATACATTCATATATCTTGGCGCTGACTGTGGTCCACTGTCTATTGCTTTGGAATTGTACTGTCCCATTTTCAGACATACTGGTCACCTCCCATCGACTTCTAAAAATGACCTCATGGTGAGGTCTCAGGAGTGTCTGACTTATAAGAAGTGCTCATATATAGACATAAAACCTGCACACTTCAACTTTGTTTGGCATTTAAGAAGCAGTCAACACTCCTCAACTTTCTTCGATGATCTTTTTTTCAGTTCACATATTCTGTTTCCAAACATGTAAAAACTTGTATCTCTCCATAAAATTCACAAGGGCATCTCTCCCTCTGGGCAAAACATGAGCTGAACTGAACAAATGTTCACCATTTCTAAACATCTGAGGTTGGCACACTGTCATCTTGAAGAAATCTTTCCTCTGCAAGCATGTCCTGTAAAAAATAATTCTGAGTATTGACAATGTGAAACTCAACAACCTGAGATGGGAAATTTTAGTCTATTTTGATTCAAGTTAATAGACTAAATGTAGTTGTACATAGAAACAAATTGGTCCTGAGCTAAAACACAACTCATATATCTAACATTTTGTTAAAAAGGACCCCCCCCCCCCCCACCCCACCCCAGTTAAAGTAGACAAAACTTTTAGTGCGATATGCTGATGTAATGAGTTCCTGTTTTATTCATTCAAAGATATTTGCCAGTAACTTATTTCTAATTATCACTGTTACTAAACAACGGTCAAAACCTTACCGTTAGAGTATTTATATCTTGCGACATTGCACCAATTTCTTTAACAGTTTTGGCATTAGGAGAGCGTGCTGTCCGTCCCATCATTGTATTGTACCCGCGAACCTCTGTTCTATATTGCTGCCCTCCATTACGAATACTGTTGTTATTGTTCTGACCAATTGGTCCCGAAAGTTCCAGTGGACAGAGGTAGTCCTCTCCATCTCCCATCTCTGACTTGCTTCTCTTGAATATACTTCTCTTCTTAGCCTGAATGATGCATGATTAATACAAACAATGAAAGTTTATCACGAATATGCATTAGTAAAGAGTCTGAATAAGAAATGCAATAAATCATTGTTCTGTGGATTAACAAAATCCTGAAAAGTATTCAGTATGTAGCACCATCGATTCTTCTTTTTAAAAAAAATTTTTCCTAGACTGCAAAATTCTAACTTTTCAAATTAACTGGTAATGACTACAACATTCACCACATACCTTTACTTTTGAGCTAGCTGTGAGTGCAACATATTCAGCAGACATTTCATAATCTCTTTTCTTGCATTGTGTTTCATTTCCTATGAGGCTGATAAAATGGGTGTTGAGATGCCGCCTAAGTAGTGTTTTATTTGCAGGGATAGAAAGAAGTGTTGCCAGTAAATCTGTCTGGAAGCGGGGCTCCAAAACCTGTGACAGATAAATGAATATTTCAATATGTGTTGTTGATGATCATAAAAAAGCAAGATTTACTTACAGAATTTTTCATTTGCACACCTAAACCATCAACAACTTCCCATATTCAAACTTAACTTTAACTCTTCTACAACATTTCCTTTTCTAATTGCAAAAATTTGAAAAAATTTATACATCACCAGCCACAATCTACTGTTCAACTGCGGACAAATGCCACTAGGTGGCATCACTCACCAGTAAAGCACCATGAACACCACTTCCCCTCAGATTGGGTGCGTACTCAGAGAGGTCAATGGTTCTCAACCACTCCATCACCCTGTGATTACTCCACAGCATCACTTCTTCAGGAGCATTGATCACCTGGCCCTCGTCTGCAGCAGGGCGCCGCTTCAAAAAGTTTGGATTGTAATTGTGAAGCCTCAGCACCTGAATTCCTCGCTTAATACTGATGTGGTGAAGCTCATTGGTCACTTTTAAAGCTATGAGGTCATCCTGGAAGGAGAAAGAGGAGAATGTTCTTATGCTAAAACAATCTTTTTTGAATACAGAACATTACATTGCTCCCCTATTGAAAATTGAATAAATGAATAAAATGCCATTTCAATTCAGCCAAAAAAAGTGCAGAAGCAGTCCAGCCAGAGTAAAAGCAAACCAATTCCTAGCACGATTTTTCCACATAATCAAACCAAGTGGTTTTCATTGCTCAACTTACCACTGTCATATAATGCAGCATCCGGCCATCCACCCTGGCTTCACTGAAGGCATCTTTGTACTGTGGGAGGCCTATATCATCAAGCCATCCTGTTGAAATGGGAAACGGTATCATGAAGTAAATAAAAGAATACTTATCTTTAAATATGGGTCAGCTTACAGCTGCATTTGACATACATATTTTGAAAAGAAATTTAAATAAACACTATTTGATACAACAATTTAATATGTATCTATCAAAATTGACATGAATAATTATTTCCTTACTTGTCACCCATTCATGAGTTAGTTTTCCTGACATGTCTTGGTGTTCTGAGCTCAATGCTTGCAAGGCCAGACACAGCTTTTTACGATGAAGAGGATTCCTTACACCCATTTCCTAAAAAGTGAAGTTCCTCAAATTCTGTCACAAGTAAATGATGAGAAGGGAGAAATACATGCTTTGTTTATAAATTGAAATTCAACTTTAATGTTAAATCTTGATAGACATATCAACATTAGCTATTCTTGTTACTGAGAAGTACCATATAACATAAATCTTATAGAATACCTTCTCTAAATCATGAGGAGTTGCTTTAAGCAACTGAGCACCATTTTTCACCCATCTCTTGCAGTCACCAATGTACATTGTTAGGCCTATCTCATGCAACCACAGCGCCACCTGTTCACCATCTTTTCTTGAGAAGGGGACATCAAATCCACTTGAAAAGAAATTATTTTAAGTAATAAAAAGGAAACAGCCTTTGTTGTAGATATAGTTTGAAACTATTTCAAACAACAGATCCTTTTTTACTTTTCTTTATAACCCTGCTCATTTTTAACCATTAGTACTTTTATTTCCAGTATCAGCATTTATACAGCTTGTTTACAAAATTTTATGAAAGTATTTATTCTAAACTGAGTTAATACTATTTATGCACATCCTTACTCATTAACCCGTATTCCTAGTCTTGCTCCTGCAGTGGCCCGTAGTCCCCCTCTGCGGAACTCTCCTGGTTGGTCCACACCCCCTTCTGTATCCTGAGAACCAGTGCGACGCACCTTCCTGAGAGAGAAGACATTAAACAGTTAGGAATATTCAACTGAGGCCAAGTTAAATATTAAGACTATCTTCTTATAATGTATCATTTTGATATCTCTTTCCATTCATAATTTGGCAATGAATTTACACTTCAATTACAACTGTCAAAGATATTTCACCCAAAACATTTCACACAATATATAAATAATTTTTTCATAAATCAAGGAAAAAAGAACAACTAATCAGAATGTTGTGTGTTCCAATCTAATTCAGTGAGAAGCCACAAAAAGGTAAAGAATATTGCTCTTACTTTCCAAATAGCCTTTTGATTCCCTTCTGTTTTTTCTTGTCCTGATCTAGTTGTGGATCTTGACCATCAGCATGTTCTACAACCAGTTCCATCTCTGTTTGAGCTGCAACAGTAAAGAAAACACAACGTACATTAATAATAATTGGTGAAAGTTTCTGAATGAGAAGCACTTTAATACCTTGTTTGTACCTAAAGCTCCATTGGTAATCTATTGAAGACGCACTGATTACATTTGTGAACTTTTTATATACAGCATGCCAGTGCTGCTTGTAGAGAATGTCTGTAAATTACCTCACAGGCATAAAAATAATTAATATGAATTTCCCATAAAGGGGTTAATTTTCCTGTTCAATAATATTTATGGTTAGAAAGATATGACAGGATTTGATGTGCACACACACAAACACAACACCTTGTGATTCAAAGGGACAGTTCATGATATTTGAGGCAAAAAAGGGGACTTCAACAACAGAATTGGTGACTACAGAAACACTTTAATAACAAGATTTTAAGAAATATCCAAAGAATCGTGCATTAAAGGAACGTTTGAAAACAAATCATCACTATGCGGACTGAAATGCAACATAATCATTTTAGCTTGTCCAAATATTTTGTAAGAATGATAGATAGAATGTACTGTTTAACAATGTTGTATATCAATGCATTCTTTTGCTGCAACCTGTGATGAAGCTTTTCAAACAATTTAGCCAAACCCAATTAACTGTGCTTTAATAAGCAACAACCATAAGGAAATTATTCTAGTGAACAATAAATAAAAAATGAATTCATATTAGATGTTTTCTTAACCCATTGATCTGTGAGCGCTTTTATCAAATACAGAATTTCACGCATCGCACTTCCTTTAAATCAGATCAACAAAAGAATATACAACATTCACAAAACATGTCCTTTTAAGAAAAAAGATAAAAACAAGCCAATGGTGTTCTGATAACATCTCAGTGTGAAATGTGTGCAGAATTACAAAACAATATTGCAGTGCTTGCCGTGACAGCTATCTATACCTGAAGACATTTTTACTGCCTTCAGTTATAGAGGATTTAATATGCAGAACCTATGCAGAATTGAGACTAACAAATATTATATTCTTCATTACTTCAAACAATGAAACCTGATGTCAGATGACCCAATGAATAAGTAAATAATAGCAACCTGAATAACCTGTAAAAGATGGTTGACACCTCCAGGTGATCACCAAACAGGTGCTAATATAAATTTCTATTACAAAACTCTACAAGGAGGCCCTGCACAGTAATAAAACATAAAACCTTGACCAATAAAATAAGATAGGAGATCAAGCTCACACAGAAGCAAAGTTGGCATGGGAAAAGGGAAGAAAAACAACAAGTATGTAAAAAGTCAACACTTCTGTTTGCATGGAATAAAAATGCAATTCAAACTCAGAAATCAGTCAAGCAGGGTATAAAAACTGGTGGAAAAATGAGCTTCATCTTCTACCAAATAACCCTAGCATAGCTTCCTTTTTGTGTATTTTGATTTTTTAAATATTGCATTATGTTGCCCAAAGTCTCTAAACACAGAAAAAGACAGTTTAAATATTTATAAATTTATAAACTGTACAGAAAGTGTGCCAGGGTATTCAAGTGCATGAAGTGAGGTGAAAGAAAGCAAAAGCCATCACCTAGGTTAGGTGCAGAGGTACTCCATTTTCCAGGTTTAATTTTTAAGAAACCTTTACCAAAGGATGAAAAACCTTTGTTTTTCTTCTGCATCTGCATCAATGCCTGCTGTTGCTGCTGGGTGAGAGGACTCAACTTGTTGGGGTCCTTTGGTAGAGTATTGGAACCCTCAATGCGGAACTTTTTAGAAGCTGGTGGTGTCTATAGGAAGATAATTATCATGGTGAAATATATAAAATGAAAATAAGTTTCCACGATAAATTGAATATAACAATGTCAATGCCAAACATAGTTAGACAGGTGATACAGAAAAGCCTATAATCATAAACAGTATAGATGACATAAAATTTAACAGTAAGCACATTAAATCAAGATAGGTTCATATTTACAATGTATATCAGCTCACTGATACCAGCTAGAGCAACTCTTACCTTAGGTACATAATCTACATGATGTGGAGGCTGTTTGATGTCCTCTGCACTATTGGACCTGATAATCCCTGGAGACCTCCTGGGGGACTGCAGGTTCATTATGGCGGAGGGCGGGGTGCCAGTGTGGTTACCATTGGGTACAGGCTGGATATGCAGTGGCCGCTGTCTGTATTCTGTTAAAGAGATTAAGAAAGTGTTATTTTTCAGGAATCTGTACCTTTGTCAGTAGTGTGTGTGTGTGTGTGGGGGGGGGGGGGGGGTATGCTTTTATTTAAAACACATAAGCTAATAGAATATGAAGAATAGCAAACACCACTAACCTGGAGTGCTAGTTGCATTGGGATGTGGCATAGTGGGCTTCTCTGTAGAATTTGTTTGAAGTGTCTGAAACATAAATTGAGTGTAACAGTCAATTTAAGTGCAGTAACATATCAATAAAATAAAGTGCCATATGTATATTTAGTGCAGTCAATAATCAATTCCTTAACTGTGGTAAAATCTTTTTTCTCTTTACTGTCTTATTGCACTTCAAAAAGGATCTTATTTTCAGCTATTGTGTTTCCAGATCCTATCTGTTGTACTGCTATTAATGAAATGTATCCATCCATACATATAATGGGTTTCCTACCCAGGGGTCTGTGTGTGGAGGGTGTGGCTCATGAAGAGAAGGTGTAGATTTCTCTGTGGTTGAACTGCTGTCACTGCCTGCATCATCATAGAAACCCTCCAGAACTGAAAAACAATTAAACTTGTTGCATACCTGATGGAGACTTGGAAGTTGAAAAGCTAAAATTGCAATGCATTTTCTCTGTCATTTACAAAATACAGATTACCCTTCACAAAAATTGAGAACATTTCTTTTTAAATAAATAAATAAGGCAATCCTATACAACATACTGTAACTAAAGCTTTTTGTTTAAAGTTACAACTATTTCCTACCTTTTCTACCTTGGATCTGGGCAACCAATTCTTCTAGTTTTTTATACTTATGCACAGTTCTTTTCAATTCCTCGATCTTTCTTTCCTGCAGAATAGTTGAAAACAATTTAGACAAAATACTTGGTAGGCAAACCTATCAGGGACTTTCGTATTTAACAAAATTGTATCTAGAAGAGTCAAAACAGAGCTAAAGAAGTTGCAGACATGCTGAAAACTCTAAGGGCAATGCAGGCCAATTGGCCTGCTTAGATCTGAATATTGCAGGCCCGGACAAGATATTGCCGGCCCAAATGTTTTTCGCATTAATTTGTATATTTACCCTATTTCGCGTAAAAACTGCGCACTTTTAACTTCTGCTTTATACACTTTAAAAGGACAGTTGAGTAGCAATTAGGTGATTAAAAATCAAATAACTGCATCTTTGAATAGATCTATTATTGAAGAGACATTTTACTGCTCAGATAACATCTGGGTAATATATGACTTAAAGGTAAACTAAGGGCCAAAAAGGCATCAAAACTCACAGAAAACAAATTTTCCTAGACTAACCTTAAACCAGGCCTTACCTGAGCTAAATCATTCGTCTAAACTACCCAAGAGCACTTTTCCAAGTTTTGAGTTTCTTACAGCAGCTTTAGACAAAATGTCAAATTATCCCAACCTACACATGACTTTAACTTGCATTATATAGAGCTTAACAGTAAATTGTATTACTCTGAAGTATCGAATAAAAGTACTGATGGAATAAAAGTACTGGGTGGAGAAAGTCTCGAAATTTAATAAATGTACTGGATGGAATAAAATAAATAAATAAAATAAAGAAGTAGAAGAGAAAGAAAATAAAAGTACTGGATGGAATAAAAAATATAAATAAAAATAAGGAAGAGAAAAAAAAACTATTTATCATTGTAAAAAAAACTTTCAGCAGGTAAAATTCACTCAGTATTATAATTTATTTATATTGAAAACAGGATATCTAATTTATTTTCAAAAAAAAAAATTGCCATACGTTCTGAATAATGTATCAAAATGTCATTTTTGTCACCGCCTAATGATGAAAATATATAGTACATTCGTGTGAACAGCATCCACGGATATGATATACGAGTTCAATTTCATAATCGTCAGGGTCCGAAGACGCACCAAAACTGCCTCCGATAGACATACGCTGTTAGGAGACGTTATTGAAAGTAAATTTATTCTCAGATATAAGGTTTGTTTTGCATACCTGTAAACTCCTAAGGGTTTAACTTACATAAAAGTGTGATTTAACATCATTTTAATCATAAATCCACATGAAATAGGCCTAATTGACGTTTGAAAACAGACACAACTTCTTTGCTGCACTTGAAATGACCTCGTTAGCTATAAATATGATCCTATCACCTTGCGACATGACATTATTCAATCGATATATATGAGTAGTTGTCACTGTTGAAGAGAAAGCACGTCTATTTATAGAAACTGAAATCAGACAACACAGGTATCGTAGTGTTCAGAGAGCGACTTCCGCTTGACCTACTTTCCAGTGCTGTTTGTCGAACAGTAGGGTAATGAGTTGAGATCGCGATTTCCTTCTCATTATACTTCAATTTAAGAAAATAAAAGGCGGGACTTGTATAATTTCCCACCGGTACGATAGGTAGTTAATAAACATACTGGGTGGAAGATTTTTGAAAAATTAATAACCGTACTAGGTGAGTCAGAAATTATTTCCGGCCAAATTAGGCCGACATACACTAAAATTTTAAGAATATTGTCGGCCCGACTGCCTGATTGGTGGGTCAAGGGCCGGCGGCCGGCAATTTTCAGCATGTCTGAAGTTGATATGGATAAAAAAATATGACAAAAAAAGATTAATAGTTTTGTGTTCACCAATTTAATTACTTACCTTCTCTTCATTGACTACCATTAAAGACTCCACAGCCCTCTTAAGTTTATCCACTTCTGTGTCTAATTGAACAGAGAGAACATTTGAAATAAATGGAAATTCACAAAAAGAATAAAATGAAAGATTAATTTAACCCCTTCTCACTCTCTCTCTCTCTCTCTCTCTCTCTCAAATGTCAGACACCATATTTCACAATCTGTAAACCATCTGTGATCTCTCATATCCTAGTCCTGACAAAAACCACAAATAAATATGATGACATTTTAATTTTCATTTTTCACTAACAGATTAGATCCCTGGATTCCATATGTAGCAAATTAAATGTGATCAATAACCTGATACAATAAATAGCGTAATTCTGAAGTAAACCTATAGTTAAAGTCATGCAGACAGCATGCAGGGCAGGAGGAGGGGGGGGGGAGGGGGGTGTCTGGGTTACCCACTCTCTTTTGATATATGTTTCATAACTATCTAGCTCAACAAAGATGAATGTTTGATCCTAAGATCTTCATGATATATTTTTTTCTCAGGATGTTACGAGCACATACTTCTCATAAATAACTTGAGTTTTGCAGCTGTAAAAATTTGGCTGATGAAATATTTGACACTATAGCAAAGAATCAAGACGAATAATTATTCACAAAGGAAATATGGGTAACCACATGGGTTACATAAAAAGAATAATAAAAATAAGTTGGGACAACTTCAATTAAGATATATCAAAAACAGAAAAAGAAACTGTACACTGAAAGGTTTAGACATGTGAGTTAATAACTCTCTGCTGGGATCAAACAAATGCAGTGGCTTGTGAGAAAATATCATCAAGCTCAAGCTTATCTGGCTCAACATTTTCATTTAAAAGATGTGGTTGGGACATTAAATTTTTATGTGCACTTATGAGCTTTGATGAAATTTTCTAGAAAAGGATTTGAGGAGTTGTTGGAAAAAATGAACAAATTGGGGAATAGGCACAACATAAAATATCCTTACATTTCAACTGCTGATTACTGATGCAGTTCACTATGAGGAACACAAAAATAAATAAAGTTAGAAAATACAGCTTAACAAAATGAACTAAAATTCAAATGAGAATGGAATCAACTCAATCAAAACTTAGGTGTAAAACACAACAAACTTTGCCTATCTGTTTTTTTTTTCTTTTCATCTAAGTATATTTTTAAGAAATTGGGCAACCATTATACATGTGTGTAACTAATGGCCTAGCATCAATCACTTTATGGAGAAGAACCATGGAGCTCCTACATATGATACACTCAATAATCATTAAAACAAGCTTATAACTGGACTACAATTGTATGCATCACTCTATTCTAATCTCCTTCTTCAATCATGAATACAGATGATGTTATTGTGTTATAGTAAAGTTCACATGCAGTACAGGTCAGTGCAGAAGGTAGCCCTACGCAGGCTTCACAATGGAATAATATGTTATAATCTATAAAATAGAATATCTTGTTAGATTAAAGGATTTCAACAAAATAATAGAAGCATGTGTACATGAAAAATCTTCTTTGTACTTCCTTAAATTGACCAATGTCAGTACAAGCAGAAAATGTACACATACAACCATAGAAACTGCTTGCCAAATACTGAAACATGCATGCACCGTCCCAGCTCAAACAAAGGTGTTTGAAATTCTGCTGATATGGTTCAACACCCCATGCTTCTATGTGTTGCGCATTTGGATCAAAACAGCTTACGTTTCCTCTTTAATCGTTCCAATGTGCGTTCTCTTTCGAGGCTTCGTACTTGTTGATCCATTCCATAACTTCCATAATATCCTTAACACATAACAGACAAAAAACAGTCATTCTCAGTTTCCTACGAATACACACAGCTACTAGTACCTTTTATTACTTATAAATAACAGGAATGCAGTCACCTCAGGTTTTCCCATGTCCCTTATTTACAATTTATATTCTACATTAACTATTTAATATTACACTAATGTATAAAAGGATATCTCTACAGCTAATAAGAATCTGCAAATTGTGTTGTATCCCAATACTTCCCCTTATTATGATCACGTTTCATTTCACACAGTTAACTTTACAGTAATAACTATATTTCCAAAATCTCAAACCAACATCCATTCCTTACACCCAGGTCTTTTTCCTATTTGTTGTTTATCTTTTTCAGAGCCATTTTCACATGAATAAAGGGCATTCTCATCACCCAGTCCACAGTGGCAGGATGTTTTTGCCAGGAGATAGCCCCAGCCCAATTAACAACACTCATCCTGACAGCTTGGCAGACAACACATGATTAGAAACCAAAAGCAGCAGCCTCTGAACACAAACCCCTCTTAACTAACTGGGTTTATGCCAGCTCACTTCTCTTTGAAATGTTATTTATGTGTGCTATCTTCAGTAACATAAGGTTGATAGGAAAAATGAATGCAAGCACTTCAAAGGTTGATGTGACTGTAATGAGGAAATCTGCTATGTGTTTTGGTGTGCTGCACAGTTTCCTTTCCTTTTACTGCTACCACAAATTTAAAACATGCCCTTGTCATTTATACATATGCTCAAACCATGTTTTTCATCGAAATCTTATTTTTCTTGGTCTGCTTATTTATAACCTTTTTTAAAGAAGAGAGAAGCTGTGAATTAATAAGCATCCATATAGTGGGGTAGCACTTGAGAGCACTTTACTGAAAGAAGTCTACACACATACCTGTAGAGTCTAAGCTATTGTAAGAGGAGATTGTTCCATTCTTGGATAGTTTGGTTTTTAGATCTGCTATATCAGCATCTTTTCCTCGTAATAATTCTTGAAGTTCTTGAATTTGGCGCTGAAATTATGTCAATCCCACTTTATGGTCTTATACTTTCATGATTCAAAAACACATCACTAACAAGTTGTATTACAAAAATAGACAAAAAAAACCCCTAACATTTAGGACATTTACTTCATATCTTGATTTTAACTTCAGACCCATCTGCTGCTGTTTAACAGTTGGCAGTGTCAACTTCTGCATGAAATTGTTGTCTGCCAGCCGCAACTTTACAGTTGGAGCCAAAAATCCATCAGCGTAGTAAAGAAAATTTGGTGTCTTCTGCCACAGACTTACTTCATACAGACTATATTGACACCTTCCATTACATTTATTACTACAAACTTACAGCAAAGGAATTAAACCATACCTGTGCTATAGTAAATTTTGCCTCCCATTCTGTCCTCTGCTTCTCTGCTGTGGCCAGTCTTAACTTCAAGGCAGAGATTTCAGCCATCAGGTCAAGCTTGTGTGTTTCTAAGGTAGATCTGCTAATCAGCTCCTATAAATATAATAATGCCACAGGTATTAGGATAATAGCAGTTTGCAATATGGAGATGCTGACTTAATGATGATCACAATGAAATATAACTATGGCAACGGTTTTATATATATTTATTTTTATGTTCGTGTACTTCAAGCATGTTTTTTTCCTTTTTTATTTCACACACATATTTCCAAAAATGTCTGAGTCAGTATTATAAGGTTGTGTCTAGTGAAGACTTTCATATAAAAAAGTGAAAATACAGAATAAGATCATATTTCATGTTCTACGCTAAGTTAATTTCATAACTCGAGCATTTTATATGACTTCATTTCCAGTAATTGGACTTCCTTATGTAACAGATTGGTTTGATACATTATATCCATCATATCAAATGTCAACATAAAAGTCATGACATCAATCTCTACAAGCCAAAATTACCCAGGGAGCATTCAAGGTAAACTGCAACCTAATGTTTCAAAATTGAATCAAATATTTTTTTCTAAGATGCATTGATCTTTAAAGTACAAAAATTACCAAATAGTGTTTATACTCAACACAGGTTATATCGTTTTTTATATACAGTAACAGATTTCAGTAAAAGAACACCTTAACTTCTCCTGAGAAAAACAAAACTGCAACAAGTACAGAGCAACTATTGTGCCACAGACCATGTGATAATAAGGAAAAAACCATTATGAAAGTAATAACACATAGTGCTTGTACCAAGATTATTGCTTTCTTGAATCCTGTAAATGGTTCATTTTTCCAGCGTTAATGGTGTTTATAAAGTTGTTATAACTTAATAACTAAGGATTTCCTGGTTACTGTACCAAGTCATATTACATTAAACCAAAAAGACTGGATTCCACTAGTCACATGAAATGATAGTTTCACACATACATATGTGCAAAAAAAGAACAATGGCATGAATCTCACTTCAGGAACAAACAACTCAATCCAGTGATAAACCAAACACCTGACGGAGTTGTTGAAAACCTGCTAATAGCATGAACCAAATAGTTATTACATATGTTTTAGACAATATATATATATAATAGTGCTGCATATAAACACGTTGCTCATTAAAATCCACACAATTAGTACCAAAATGTTTGATAAAATATCAAAATTTAAAAAATCCAAGAAATGACAAATATCTTTATGACAGTGTTAATTTTAAAATAGCTCATAAAATCAGCATCATGTTGGCTACTTGCCTTGAGTAAGTTTGTACTCACTATAAATTAGAACATTACACTTCAAGAACAAAAGGAAGCAATGTCTGCCTCAAGCCAAATACAATACAGATTAACCTACACTTACTTTATATAGTCTGACTCATATCCAATCCAACTAGGACTGATATATATGTGTATAGAGGGCTTTTTTGGTAGGAAATTGAACCAAACTGAGTCATCTGGGGCCAATTATTCACTATACACAGAGGTGCCATATGATACAACTGAATGCAAGCAGAGGTGTTCTGTCAGGCAAAACCACTGGCAGATCCAGCCTTAGAATGTATAAGGGTCGGGGGGGGGGGGGGGGGGGAGGCTGTGCATCCAGTTAATATCCTGTTCACCATCATTTGACTGACTCCACTTCATTAACAATATAATTACAGTTTTGCTATTCATTTCTTATGTACAACATATTGTGATATCTGTATAATGTCGCATAGTTTATTTGGATTTAGACCATTTTGGGTCTATCACTTCATGCACACATGTATATCCATTGGAGCAGATCATATTTAGAAGTTACAGGCACACAGTCTCACATGTGCACACACACACACTCACATACACAAACGTACATGTGTACTACAGTAATAAAGTCTTTCAATGCCACAACACTGAAGGTAAAGAGCCTATTAAGTAGCAGTAAGGCAAAGTCTATTCTACAGACACAAAACAAAGTACAGTAATTCAGAGGTCAGTTTAGTGCAGTAACTGCCATTAATGTGTAGTGTGCTACCTGTAATAACATACAGGATTACCTTCTAATACGTGATAAGATGGAGATTAACAGACCTAGTTAATATGACAAAAGCACTTTTAGCCCACTGAGAATTGGCCATATATAATTTGCCAGTGAACAAATCAATTCCCTCCTACAAAGGCTCACCTTAAAGTATTCTATTCCTTCCTAAGCACAGATAAAACTTGCCAATATTGAAGTTTGGATGTCAGAACCAGCCACGTCTGCCTGCATAGCCCTCTGTACAGCCACAACGAAACTAGGTCAGTTTTAAAGGCAAGCAAGTCAGGATATCAGGTGTCCCTACCTTCAGAAGATATGGCCATTAAAACAACTCAAATTCCAGGAGGTTTCAGTTCTGATATTATCCCACTACCACAGGATATTAAACATAACTGTTCAAGCTAATTCACCAAGAGTGCCAGCTATTTTTATATTTAACAGCAGAAGGGGCATTATTAATATATAAACTATAAACAGGGTGAGCACCCAAGCTGCAACATTCCCATCAGAATGTTACTCAAGTTTGTGTTCTTACCTTGAACAAAAGCTACAAGCAGGCACTGCCTTCACAACTGATCTGCAGTGGGAAACACATCCTTTTACACGCAATGAACTAAATCTAAGTCACGGCAACCTTGGCACTTCCTTCCTCTTCACTGGCTGTATACAATGTTGTCACTGATTACGCCTTGCAGCCAAACCACTGTGCCATAGAAAGTCAACTTGGCGGTGGCTCTTAACAGTGACATTAGTAACACCAGAAGACTTCTGTAGGAGTATTTCTCTCTCTCTCTATCTCTCTCTTGTGATATTAGTAATGTCTGTTACTCACATCTGACCACTCAGCTTTCAGATAGGCCTGGTATATATTGATTGAAAAAGGCCATATATGTCAGCTGCTCATAATGTAGTGAACCAACACAATAAAACAATATTTACGTCACATGTTATTACAACATCTATTCACACTCATTATTATTTTCATAATTATTATTCCAGAAGACCATGCTTTCTACTTCCTATTGACCTAGCTCTGATCTTAACCTACTTCTAATCCAATGACCATCGATCTAGTGTGTGATGGCCTCTGACACCGATTCTGTAGAATTAGATAGCAAAGCCCTAAATTAGTCACTCTTAATTAGAAACCAAAGAAGTGGCTCTTCTGCATGGTTCACAGAGGAAATCAATCATTCTAAGAAATTCTAGATGCTTTCTTATGTTCTACATTTACCCAAATCAGTTTATTTGCAAATCAATGCTTTTTTACAGGGAGAGAGATATATTTCAAACAAACAAGAGTTGAACACAAAAGAGTTGCTTCTGCAAAATACCCACTTCTTGGGCCTTTGCTAATTATAGCAATTTCACATTTCAAAGTGCAGTTTGAAATAGCAATTTCAGTGTGTTATTATACTGCTTAATTAAATTTCAGATTTTGAAGTTCATTTCTGCCACTGACAAACCATGTCCTCTGAAAAAAGCCCAGATGTAATAACAAGATCAGCTGTCAACCAATTAACGCTGCCTAATCAATACAACTGCCAGGCACTCTGTTTACCTTGTTCCTTAACCCAGCTAGCAAAGATGCCTTTTAGAAGCCAAACTGCTATCACACAGGAACAAGAGGAATAGAGCGACAACCATCTCTCCAGCAACTGATGTAGTGAGGTCTGAACCCAGCATGGCACCCACAGCAGCCAGACTGACTCACAGATTGATAGAAAACAACCCAATGCTATTTATAACATGTGCACATGTTCAATATCAAGAAATATACTCAGAACTACCTAAGAACACATTTTTCACTTGCAAAAAGAAATTTAAAACTATCAATCAAGCTTTTCAAAACAAGAATTACAAAGGGACCCTAATCCAGTTATAAAAATCCACTGATAAAAATGGCCATTGTTGGCCCTGCAGCCCCATGTTGAAGCAGCAAGATTTTTTTGGCTTTTAAACATCAGAGGTCTAAAATATGTCTTGGTAGTTAGTTTTCTAATTTACTCCCACCCTGACTTATTATTCAGCGTATACTTTCTTCAAACACTGACCATATGAAAACAAACAGCTGGTACATCTGAATGCAAAATATTTCAGAAAATCCCAAATGTGGCAGGTTTCCATTCTCATTCTGACCACACAATAACTTGATGGCAGATTTTTAAGAATGAAATCACACAGCAGAGATCAAAGTTCAGCTATTCATGCACAAAGTAAAATGCAGACCACAAATTTAAACAATCCCACCACATTCCTTCTATTGTATGCTGATACATGAGATTTTCAGCATAATAAACTTCCTTAGAAAGAATGCAAGGTCTTCTTTTTCAACTTCTACTCTTTGGACTAATCACTTCAAGTGAAAGGTAAAACTGTTCATTGTTGTTACGAAAGCAAAAAGCATAAAATTACTGAACGTGGATGCATCAGTGCCACTATATGCACTTTTAACCTTCAACTCTACATAGTAGCTATGGTAACGTCCAGTAAGGTTTCCTTAAATAAGTCAATTATGTCTTTTACGGTAAAAAATACAATACTGAATTCCTTTAAATTTGGTCACTTATTAATGTATTAAATCTATGGATAAAGACCATGATGTTACTAAGCCAGTATGGTCATACTGGTTTAAGGTCAATAGTTTTTTTGGGGAGTTTCTTGTGTGTATTTGTATGTGTGTTTATAAATAAAATAAAATTATTTTGCCCTAGGAAAATATCTTCTAACTCAAAAGTTCTTTTGTTCCTGAAAGGAAGAACCAGTTTCAAATTTCATCCAGAAGTTACTGAGGGTTTTTGATAATTTTTTTTCTTAAAATGTCAATTGAAGCTAATACACCAAAAGAAATCTGCATAGTATTTGTTAATATAATTCTACTAACTTTGCTGAACATGTTATTACTTTAGAGTTCTAGCTGCCTTATGAATAAGGGTCAGAGCAGATATCTGCAGCACTTTAAATTACAGTTGAAATGGCACAGGTTTTCATCAAGCTCCAAAATCCAAAACAGTGGCAGAGCCTAAAATGCAACCAACATTATCCATGAATGTAATCCAAACCTAGTGTCAAACTATAAACAAATCATCTGCACTCAGGTTACTTCTTAACACTTCAATATTTCCAATAGCAGCACATGAAAGGTATTAAATTGCACACCCTACCATCATTGATGTCATAATCACAAGCACATTTTCCCTGTCTCCAGGTGTAACCATCACCCTGCTATTGCTTCTACAACCAGATCTCAGCACATCCTTCATAATGGCTTGGGTGTAAAATTAGCCGTTTGACTAGACTGAACACAAAAGATGCCTCCGCAGTCCAGGGATAATACAGAAAAAGAACCCCTGCACCTTCTAAATGTCTGCTATTTGTGCACAAAGACAACACAATTTCATGGCAGATGACATATTTCAGTGCTCTAAGAACAAAAGGATGCTTTGTGCAAAATAATCTCTGGGGATGAAACCAGAGTCCATCACTGGGAATACTGCAATTGGAAAAATATGGAAGTTGACACTTTTCCCAATTAAACAAAGAAGAAGGTTGAAAGCTCCTGGTTCTCCCAAGAGGAAAGCCTGATGGATTGGCTGTACCACAGTATTTTTTAGCCAAATTATCACAAGCTTGTTGTTGTGTTCACAATTCAACATATCACTTGCATTTCACAGGAAATTAAAAAGAAGGATGATTATGACAGAGGAATGAATGTGCTCACACTGGCTTTTTGTGGCGAGTTCATCAAAATTAGAAGGCTTTAAGACCAGTTAAAATGAGCGGTACTAACTCAGATCAACTCAACTTGACTAGAAACATGATATACGTTACCTTTTAACATTTGTTACTTGACAGAAACTTCTCTTTGCCCAAATGCAATTGCTTTACAGACAAAACAAAGAAGAAAAAATGCATTTTACCTTATTCCCCCTTCTATCACTCTAAAATAAAAAACACGACAACACAAAATGATAAGACTGTTATCTAGCCTGTTAGTAAATACCTACAGGCATGTATTGAAATACTTGACAATTAATTTCATTCATCATCTCACTTAACTCTTTCGATATACACACATGTTTTATTACAATGTCATGGAAACACTACACCTCCAGCAAATCAAAATGTCCTACAAAGGCTCTGTAGTGAAAAGGAACAGGCGCGCAATTAAAATTTTAGCAAATGATGGATTTTCCCTGTCGTCATTAATTTCAATAATGACTTAATGTGTTAGCCATGGCTGATGGCGCACTTCTACAGGACAAAGAGTGAAAAAATGCTTAATTAGGAGACTCTTCACAGAGACTTGATAGGCTAGGGTCAGTGGGTCAGTCGACAAGGACAGCGAGTGTTAACTCAAAGGCAATCAGTTAAATGCTAATAGCTGAGATTGGGCATTAAAAGCAAAATCATGAATTCATTATGCTTCTTTAAATAAACCACATACTTTACATCTTAATCAAACATCAAATGTTGTCCTCATTGACAAACAGAAAACACACATATATATTAGAATCTTGTGTAACTAGAAAAAATCTGATATTTCTACCTGACAGACAGGTAATAATAGAGTATCCCATACATACCACACCAATGTAGCACACGTTCTTACAATGTTAACACCACCTACCTTCTCAGCCTTCTGTTTCTTTTTCTTGCGAAAACTCCGAAACATTGTGTCAAATATTCTGCCAAAGTAAAACAACTATCAGAAAGTTCCTAGAAGATTCCTAGTAATGAAGAACCAAAGCAGAGAGCAGAGGTGGATGGCTAAGGCAGTAACAGCAAGCTGGATGCTCTGTGGTGAAGAGAGGTAGACTGTGCTGAAGGTAAACCTGACTCAGTGAGGGTGTTCTATTCCTGTATCAAGCTAGGATGATACACCTCAATAACATCCAGTCTGGCCTAGGTAATAGGATCACCTGGTAACATGCAGACTGCAACAACAATGTGTTTACTTCTCAGCCTGAGGCTTTTCTAAATAAAAAATTCAGCTGAGTTGAAATGGTCCCAGTCTTGTAAGTCTGAAGTGACTGCAGTGATATATGGTAGCAGTAGAAGTATGACTTGGTCACGCGTCACATCACATAGAGACTTGATATATATGTATGGCTGCTGCTTGTCAGTGAGAGACATAGGTGGAGACTCAAGGTTATCCAACACGGCTTAAACTTTCCTGGAATAAACTATGGATCTTTCTTAAGATGATGTTGTCCCTTTCATAGAACACTGTTTCTGCATCCAGAAGTTGAAAGTTGTTCTTGCTTGTGTAGCCAGCCTAGCCAGCCAAGGAGTGGTAGGCCCCAAGCTGATGATATGCCTTGGTAGATTAAGCACCACTAATCTGATGTGTTTTCATGCGAG
This sequence comes from Lingula anatina, assembly GCF_051362555.1. Classification (NCBI taxonomy): domain Eukaryota; kingdom Metazoa; phylum Brachiopoda; class Lingulata; order Lingulida; family Lingulidae; genus Lingula; species Lingula anatina. The sequence continues at coordinate 65,784,995 of NC_141767.1, read as the reverse complement.
GAACCATTTAACCTCAAGTGTCCTCACCTTTCTCCTTGAAACTCCACTTTCAGCTATATCCTTTCACCGCCTCCTTACCACTTTAAATATCCTTGACTTCTCTGCCCAGTGGGTTGATCCCGTTGATCCTATATACACCAGGGCAGAAACCTGACTCCTCCTTGTGTAATGTTTCGAAGGGATTCAACTGATGCTGACCATGCAGATCTTCAGGTTAAACAATAGGCTATTGTTATGGTTTTCCTCTCTCTGTAGCTACTGTATCTGTCAATAACTTCTGGCCTGGCAAAGGGGACCAGACACTCAGGCAGCATGTAGGGTATAAATTGTTGTAGTTTTGCTGCAATCTCTGTATGTAAACTGTCTATCAAGCGGCATGTACTGCAGTCATTAAAAAGCTTGGGTCCTGGCATTGGTTGGTGAGAGAGGAAGTTTTAAATGAGACTACTGTATTCTGCTGCAGGCTAATGGCAGCCTGGCACTGTCACACACTAACACACACCACATGAATACCAATCCATTTCTCCACCAACTTTGTTTTATGTGCACAGGCCCTATTGTGATAGTCTGTATTAATGCCAGGCTTTTGGGGTGCTATCACTTTTTTATCTTCAGTGTCATCAAATATCAATGTACCAAAATACAGGACACATGTGATACTGGTTTCAAGTGCCCCAATAGATTGTAACAAGTACCCTTCAGCTCTGCCATCTGACTCTTCCAATTAGCATTCCAGTAAAACTAGGTCTGTTGGTTCATGTGAACAAGTATTTATCTTCCATCAAATTAATGTGATTAGATTAAATAGCTCTATTTATCAGAACTCCTCACTTTCGTTCACAGAAATCCACACTAGCTAGTCCCTCATTTGAAGAAATCAGCTGTTGCACCTTCAAATCAAATTATTACCATAAATATGCCATGTCATTAACCAATTTTTACATATGCATGTCATTGTCTATGCAAACAGCTTTTGGCTAACGTGAATACAACTATCCACAAACAAAATGTTAGATTTCCTTAACTTCACACTTGAACAATTTTCTTCTCCAGGAAATCACCCAATGGTCACACTTCTTTTACTCCTAGATTCTTCCACTTTCAAAAACTTTCTTTATGAAACCTGCAGACTCCTTGCCTCCACTGCACTATTGTCTGCCTACACAGCTAAAAGAACAATTTGCCATCTGCCAAAATACTCCAAACATTCCATGACCAAATACCATTTCAACAATTCCTACTGGATCTTTTTGTTAACATCTGAGAAATCTTATCAATCAGCGGGGAGCTAGTAATTTCCCACTCTTAATCAAATGAAATCCTTAGCCAAAGTATATAATCCCTGCTGAGTGAGTGTACCTTACCATTTTGTTTGTAAGAGTGTAAAGACAAAGACATTGGATATCCTTTGGTTTTAAAAATAAACCTTGATTAGGTGGGGCTAACAGCTGGCAGTCTTGTCTTTTACATGACCAGGAAAGCCAGCCATCTTAACATTTCCTTCCTAAGGTCTTTATCACAATAAAACATGGTTCATTAAAAAACAGAAAAGTAAATCATATGTTAAAGATTTAATCTTTGACTCGATTGCCAAAAATATTTTCAAAAATGGTGAATTTTCTCTGGATTAATTTTCTCTCTGATGGGTTACTTGCACCCATACATTTCAAAAATAGCAAATGGCCATTTTCCAAATGTTTTCCACCCATTATTAATATGCAAGCACCAGTTTGCCAAAGGGCACACTGATGCCCTGCTCCCATTACCACAACTGAAGATAGGCTTTTATTATGTAAAAGTGAAAAAACATCCGAGGCCCCTAAGAAAAAATGTGAATGTAGAGAGGAAGAAATAGGGGACTGTCGTCACATATTAAGGTTGAAAAAGAAAAAAAATTGACCTTAAACTATAACTTTGCACATTTAACAGTCATAAAAGCTTACTGTCTGTGAAGAAATAAAGGTTTAAGTCACAAAATTGCAGAAAATTACGTTCTGTTTTTATATAATCAGGTGTCAGCAAAAAAAAAAGTCAATTCTCGTTAAGAAGATAGCTCAGCCTACATATTCAAACTTTTTCTGTCCCAACATGACAACACTTACAATAAAGTGTAAGGATCAATCCCATTCTATCTAGTATTACATATTAGTTAGTGTGTCCTTTGAAAACATTCTACAGAAATATCTTCTGCCTATATAATCAGATTGGAAATTTGCGGGGGTGTAATTCTGTTAACAGTGCCTGTTTGCATCCAGGGAGTTGACGACTGCTAATAAGCAATGTGAGATAAAAAATATACCTGGAGTACATGGAAAGCACCTTGTGGCAATCAAATTACACTGTTCAGAAATTCTCCACACAAGGCTACCAGTGCTGTCCTAATGATATTCATTGGATACAGCACAACATTAAAAACAAGTCTAAAAACAAAAATTACTTCACAAACACCTTTTATGCTAAAATAACTCAAACAGGACAGGTTAAGACCTAAATCCATGAAAATTATTGACTCTCCTCCAGTTCTGGGACAACTAAGCAACAGGCAATCAATTTTTGCTTTCAAAAGGATTGCAGTTAAGATCAATTTGGCAAATCACAACACCTTCTTGCCTGAAGTTACATGACATAAAAGAGTTGGGCCTATAAATCAGCAAGTTTCTGAGACTGGAATGGCCACATAAAGGCTGTCCAAGGTATAACATTATTTCCTATTAGAGAAAGATAAAAGTGACAGGGAAGCTATAAAGGCTTTTCATTAACCTGAAGGTGCATATCTAAACATTCTTTCAAAACCGTGTTCTGATAAGGGTTTCAATCAAAATATATCAAGAATTAATGAAATTTTTCATGTTAAAAAAACATAAAAACACATTTGGATAAAAAAGGATTTTGCCAAATTCTCATGCCTGAATTGCACCACTATTCTAGTTTCATTAGTGAACAGCATTATTGCATTCTTAAATACTTTGGGACTTAGGACTTTGAAAATATTCAGTTACAACTCACATTCTGTAGTCTGCCTTCTGCTGCCTTGTTATTGGATATGGTCCTCTCCAGCTCACGAATTTTCTCGGACTGCATGTCAACTTGGTCTGTGAGAGCACCAACCTGCAATTCTAAATTTTCTTTCTCTCTGTGAAGATCTCTCACTGTGTCTTCAGTGTTTCCAGCTGGACTGAGCTGACCATTGGCCTACAAGAAATAAACAAAGAAACATTAGATACAGAACCTGATGCAAAATCCAGACTAATTTTCATCACAATCATGGCAAGATAACCTTCACTGCTGATACAGTCTCATTTGGAAATAGGGATAATAAGACCAACAGGACAATATTTTTCTAAAAATATTTTCTAAATTAAAATCCAATAACTCATCTTTAGATGAACTAAAGCAACCAATTTTATAACTATATATAGAATAAACTTATATTTTTTATCTTTTTCAATATCCAATTTATTATTTGAGAGGAAGGGATAACCATTAGATTTCTAGAATTACAAACAAATGATCACATCATCTCAAGGATTACAAACTATACCTAGTTCATTTACAATTTAACACATTCGCTTTTGGCTGAAGATGGCAGAGAACCACTGGAAATTTAACATATGCAGGCCACAGACCAATGTAGGGAAACATTGTAAATGGACAATATACCTGTAATTACTGTAACATCTTGAAGACATCTCAAAGTGCATTTTGCATTTTAAAAAAGATCATTTCATTTCAACATATTGCAATCTCACCAACCACAACGCCGTACAGAAATCACAACTTACAAACATGATGCAAAGAGCAATGTTTCTGCAAACTAATTTCTTTAACAAAAATAAATGATCAAATATATAATATGAAATTTTTTAAGACAAAACAAAAAAAAAAAATTATAAATTTGAATTTCCTACCACTTGCTGCCAGTACACTGCTTCCACAGCTGCCACAATCAAGTGGACCTCCATCTTAGAAATACCTCAAAATCTTGTTAAAATGAGAAGCTTGCTAATGAAGTGGGTACTTATACCAAACCTCACTGACCACCAGCACCATATGCTGCCAGATGGGATGTATTTAAGAGGCCCCAGGAGATAGGTTGAGTCACTGGTGATCTACTTTCTTTGAAAGTTTTAAAAATACCATTAACACCACATTCCTGTGGCCACCATGTGTCTGTCCAAACTTGCACTAAAGCCAACTAGAAGATGGAACCAAATGGCCCTTTACAACATCTTCATTCCAAAGCTAGGAAAGCTAACTTCTACAGAAGATGAAGCCCAGCGTTTCCTAAGTTTCCAGGTGACTCCAGGTTTAATTTGCATCTAACAAGAAAGCTATGAAGATTCTAATGCAATCACCTGGCAGCTGGTTTTAGTGGCTGTGCTGCACTGTAAAGTACCTGTAACAACTAATGACCTGCAGCTTTCAAAATATCTTCCTGCTGCTCTTCCACTCCACTATTTTATTATTCTTGTTTAACCCATTTTACTACTTCTGCAGTACTTAAACAGTCCTGAATACAACACTATTAATTTTATCCAAAATCACTGTGTAACATTGCAATATATCCCCCACAAAATGTTTCATTAATATAAACAACAAAAAATCCAATTCTAAATAGATATAAATATGATTAAAACTCACCACTAACCTGTTGCCATATATTACACACCTGAATTATAACAAGATTAAAACCAGAAAACCAGGACGAAAAACCATAGTTGGATAATGATTAATCTGCCCTCATTTTTTTCCAGTTGCTAAATCTATAACAACTTTTATTTCTTGAAAGTTTTTAATTTTTTGGTCATGAAAAACTACACCTTGAAATATACTGAATAACTATCAGTTTACTGGCTAAACAGTTCCAGGTCTTTGTATCTATATCTTTATATTCCAGTTACAAGACTGATATGTGAACTTGATCCTACAACATTTCATTAAAAAAAACTTTCAAGCTAAATTATCTTGATAAAGATCCCTATGCTATATCTCAGAAATGAATGTACATACCCCATGCCTTTTTCTTCGTCTTGGCAAAGTGTTATAGTAATGCATGTAATACTGATAGTCCTCATCCATCTTATCCATACTGGTAGGAAAATGCTTATCCAAGCTCTAGCAAATTGTCTTTCTTCTGGGAAATATTATCTAAATCTTTCCAACTGAGGATCCCTAGGTGCCAACAGATATCTTCCAATTTCCTTTTTTTTTCTCAAAAAGAACACGTAATGATCAATCAGTGCCTTAGTCCAATTTTCCCCCCTGCTCCCTAATAGCATCAGCCCATCAAGCACTTTTCTTATATTGCTTGCAACATGAAAACTGTACCGGATGAGAGAGAGAGGATGCTACAAACTAATGCCCCAGTAGATCAACATAAAACATGTGTTGAAAATAACAGAATAATTACTGCAAGCCTATAGAAGGGCGACTTTGCAGTGGACTTTTTTTCATCACCTCCACCAATCTCACAGGCATAAACTAAGAGTAAATGGAAGGAAAGCATATCTGCCGATGGCCTTTAAATATCTTATAAACATTTTAAATTGTCTATACAGATGGAATGCTAGATTGGCTAATTTACCGCAGAAATAGCTCCATCTAAACCTAAGGTGTGTGCCAGGCATCTGTTCACCTATCTCTCTGATAGTCAACTGCTGTGCATAAATCTTGAATACTAAATATGGACCAAAATATGAGATGCTCCCACCTTATAGCCCAATAGCTATGGATGAAAGGGAGACGATGATGTTAATTCCTATTTATCTTTAAGATGAAACACTATTCTCACATTAAAATCAAAATAGATACAATTAAATGCTTTATGAAATATGAATGTGTTTCTTAAGTGGATAGCCCACTAGTTACCTGAAACAATATGATTGTCTGCTCTGACGCAAAAGTGAAACAATATCCTTTCTGTGAAAGCACGGTTTATGCTTTAAGTTAAACTGTAGCTACTAAGTGATTCTCAAAATAGTCATCAATGAACACGGGGCTTTCTTGCGCCAAATGTAAACTTTCTTAGACTGTCATTAATGTGAATACCAAATTCAATACACTGAGGAGTGTGCAGCTTTTTCATTTCCTTCTAAACTCCATCACTCAATATAGCTTTCTTCAGAACAATAAGCTTCTGTTACAACCTTTTACTTAAAATTGTGTATTTCTTAATGATAAAAAGTATTACCTGTCAAGATCAATTGCGAGCTGTCATAAGGATTTCATATTATTCATTTCTAACTTCTTCCTACAAACATCCATCAACATGAAACAAGTATAATTAAGGACTTGAGGGGAAATGATTCTGCCAGGGTTGGAGAATGCAGCATTGCAGTACAGGTGACACATCTCACCTAACACAACTGCATCTGTGATTGCTTCAATCTCATCTCTTTTTCCACAGAGAACAATCTGCTACCAACAAGCATTTTGATGATCTAAATGCTGCTATATTCAGACGACCTCATCAGATAATAATTCTTAAAGCCCACATGTATAACTTCTTAAAAAGCTCACGTAAACAGTCCCTAGAACAAATACATTATGCAACTGTTTGAACCATGTTATTTTTTTATATACATGATGCAACAACAATGTCAATCCCTTTCCTTGTATATCTGATAGAACATATGATATAAAGTGAAAAGATTTTTCTCATAAATTCCAAAATGAGCCTGATGCTACATAAGTGAAATCTCATAATAAAACAAAAAACTAATCTAATTTCAGAAGAGCTTGGACAAAAAAAAAAAAATCCAGGGCTGGGATGTTTTTGTAAAGACACAAATTATAGGTAACAATCAGAACTGGGCATTTAAAAACTAAAACATGTTAGGCACCCCTAATGTGTCTTCTCTGAGGTTACATATTTGACAAAACTGCACTTCTAGTAATATTCTACACAAACCAATAATACCAAACTTTACTGAAAAATCAATCACAATGTAACTATATACATCCTTTTACATCCCCCCCCCCCCCCCCAAAATACGTATCTTTGAAAGAGAATGCAGGGCTCAACCCAGCATTCTAACAATTCCAAGACTAGGTATTATACTTCTTATAGATCTTAGAGTTAACTAGGTTTTACCTTAGTTTCTGGTTCCTTCTGTCCATCAAACCAAGACTTCAGAAACATCACTGTTGCAATAGGAAGGTCCTCCAAGATCTTTGATTTGTCAATAGATGTCTCTAATAAGTCTCTGAGATCTTCTACAAGCTGTAAAGCTCGTGAATTCCGTCTTTGTGACAAAGATAGCTTGGTCGGATTTTCTTCATATCCATTGATGGCGTTAAAGTCTATGTCTAAACCAGACTCTAGAAGCATTAAAAAAAAACAAACAAATTTCATATTATTAAGGTTAAGTGGTGTATATCTGACACACTGTTTTATTAAGATAGCACTTCAATTTCTATGTTTAAGGAATATTTCATGTACATGCTAATAATAATAATAATAATAATAATAATAATAATAATAATAATAAAATTATTAACAAAATCAATTAATTAAATAATAATTATTAATATTATTAATAATGATTATTATGTAAGACTGCAACTGATAATCAATTGGTTTAAAATGATTCCACAGCAAAAGAAATCTGCAAAAAAGCTATTTCTTACAAATAGGAAAGCTATTATTTCGTGATCTGTCAATTAAGCTTATCACGCAAATGCTTATGAAATGTGGAATTCTACTTACTACTGCCTACATGTCCTGAGAGAAAATTAAGTACAGCAGAATTTGTGCAACTTATTTCAGCCATCAAATATAAAGTAGGAGGAAAAATGCTATAGTTTTTTAAAATGTATAAGTGTATTATAAATTACTGGTGTCTGTTAAAAATGTTTTCCTGATTTTCAGTAAGTTTCCGTGGACATGCAAGGATATGCCCATGTCACACCAGAGAGAGCTTGGACTGCTAAATGGTATGAAAGAGAATCTCATAAAACAGTTTCTGTGTTTAAGCAATAAGAAGACTGCAATATAAGACATAGCTGAAGAGATCTGGACAAAAAGGTTTCATTGTTTAAAGGGCTTCAACCACAGCTGCTGCAGTTCTATTATGTTCTTCATGATTATATTTACAAAAGGTTAAAGCATCTCATGGGACATTAAGTTGACTTAACAAAGGATAAACCCATTTCTTTTTACCTTATTTTCACCACAGTCTTGTGTCTATGGTCTCATTCCCAATAAAATTGTTCTTTGTAGATTGATCCAACTTCATGGGGACTCTCGCTGAACGCAATTGGTTTAACAATTTAATATGCCTCCTCCTGTTTCAAATGTACTTGAAAATAAGCAGCTTTTCTGTACTCTACCCCAAACAAGGAGGCTGCGTTAATTTAAATTTGTTAATCTGACTGCATTCAGTGAGAGTCCATGTGAAGTTGGGTAAGTCTACGTAGAACTATAGTTTCATTGAGAACGAGCCTCATTATTTTACTTTAAAACAAATGGATACTTCGGATAAATGACTAATTTTGCCTAGTTCCCTAGTACAAAAACCTTGCTAAATAACACCTACATTATTTAGAACTATGCCATACTACTACTAAAAAAGAAAGTTGAAAAATTGTTATCAAACCCTCTAAAGATGCCACATTAAATACTGGCTCCATTGTAAATGTTATCAATTTAAGTATCATGGGGTTTGTTTCATCAGTCATCCATCTTATTGCATGCCTCCTATAATTATCTGACTTCACATTCATTATCTGCCCAGGAAACAACTAGCTCTGCCTGCAAGATGCTAAATGTAATCATTTGATATTTAACTTCTTAATCATCTACATCTCTAAAGAGATGAGTTGCTATCTTGCTTCTAATATAAGATAATGCAACAAATCTTAGTACAAATTGCCATTACATATCATGTGAAAAAATAACTTCCATCTTGGTGATCTAAAGAGACAAATCATGTGATTTTCACTGATGGTTTTTCTAAATACTTGAGAATGTACATATACATTTTTTTTATTTGGAACTCAACAGTGATGGTCAGTAAATTTTTTTATGATTTTAAAACTTCAATCCTTTTCACAACTTGTGGTACAGGCACCTGTATCAAAACAATTAGTCTGGTCCTAATACGTATTTACACTCTGTGTGTGTGTGTGTGTGTGTGTGTGTGTGTGTGTGTGTGTGTGTGAGAGAGAGAGAGAGGGAGGGAGAGAGGTTGGAGGGCTGTAACAGACCAATTATGATTTAATTTACTACCAACCCCTTATTATCCCATCCATCTCCTGCAGGGCCTGTGCAAGAACATCATTGACATCCTCTGGTTGCTGATCAGCAGCCATCTTGTGAGACACACTTCACACTACACTGCCGGGTGCCACTCCGGTCTGCCAGATGTCTCCACTGTCTGCAATATAGGTGTCCCCTGATGTCAGTGTTATCCTGTACTGCTAGGTGTTATCCTGTACTGCTAGGTGTTATCCTGTATTACTAGGTGTTATCCTGTACTATTTGTTGTTATCCTGTACTATAAGGTTTTAACCTGTACTGCTAGACATCAAAGGGTAATCCTGCACTGCTTGGTGTCACAGTTATCCTGCAATGTCTTTCCCGCAACGATTTCGTTGTATACTACTCTTCTTTACAGGTGTACTCTAAAATTCCAAGATTCAGTGAACTGCTGTCAAATAGGTGATTTGATTCACCAGAATGCACCACATTAAATACCCACTCTTGTCTTAGCAAAACTGGTCCTGCTGAAAGAAAGAAAAGAAACACATAATATAAATTATCATTCTTTCTACTTCACATATTAACCTATAAAACTAATTTCCTCTTAATTATCCGAGTAATTATCAGAAACCAAAGCTTTTTTCAACTGTCATTACTATATAGAAATCAATAAACAAAGCAACAGACATCCAGTACATGTCACTAAGAATTATATAATTTACCACTAACAACAAAACTGGCTGACCATACCCTCCAATATGTCATATTAACAAGTAGAGCTTAAAACCTTGAGCTGACACTTCTATTTGTGGCACAACTAATACATTGTTGCATGACCATGAATGATGGATGCTAATATAAATTCTCACAGTGTTTCACAATAACTATAGTATATAGCTTCAAATGTGCTAGTTCATTCATCTCTTTAAGTTTTTTGTCAAGATATGACAGAGACCTTCTTGTCCTTGTATGAACACCCATGTCCATTAGTCCACCTACCATCACACATCACCACCCATAGGAAGCTGTGCACTAGCATGACCACAGATACATGTTCCTAGTGCAGACAACAAAACCTGTCATGAGAATCTGACCAGGTGAGGTGTGAAAGGGCACCTTACTATCAGATCTCAGTCAGTAACCCAGCTTCTCAATGTTACCCATCCACATACCAGCCAAGAGTGTCATACAAATGTCCTCAACAGGCCTACATGTCTTCACTAAACTGTCTCTTCAAGCCATATAACCACCTGTAAGCTATCCTTCACTGATCTTAAGGTGACTAACAAGCATCAACTATGCCTGTTGACATTTTAATTGATACGCATCTTAAAAAACAGCTGTCGTGATTCTGCTAGAACAATTGGCATTTTCTATATATGGTATCTGCTAGTTTCTTGATCAATATAGTGCTGAGGAGCATACCTTAATAGTTATTCCTCCCAAAGTATTCCTTAAACAAAAACCTTGAAAAAAATACAGGTTAATATCTGAAAGAAACATTGCTTCAGTACTTATACTTACTTAGGTTGAAAACAAAACAATATAGCTTAACTGTCACCGGAGAAGTTCCCCTCAGTAAGTAAACATAACTAAACTTGATTAATCATAAGCCAGCACCATGTGCTCAAGAAAAACTCATTTAAAAAATTCTTGATCTAAACTTTTCAACTAATTATGAAGGCAAGGCAAAACATCTTAACGCCAGTTTCTTAAAAAAGGGTCATAAGGTAGATGATTAAATTCTCATTTAAAAAGTAATTTGAAAGGGCATGGGCTATCAATTTTATAAACATCTTAAAGCTGAACAACCTCTGTCTTAATTCATGCTTCTGTAAATTCTGCCTTATATCATCTATCTTTTTATCTGTTCCATGAACAAAAAACATGAAAACCTGAACCTATTTCAAGTAATATAAGACTACTGTAAGACTTTTTAATAAGCTTATTTTTGTACACAATCTGAAATCAATCCTATTATTCAGCAGGTAAATCATGAAGGTTTCAAGCCATCTTTTAAGAAAACACTGTAAGTAATCTATCTATCCACATTTGGCCTACAGCTGGGAATATGTCTCACTATAAGTTACTGAAATGCACAGTTGCAATACCACAGGAGTGAAAAAATGTTCTACAAAACTGCACACTGGAAAAGCCATAGACTATTCGGAAAAGCCACAGTGTTTGAGCTTTATGGAGTACAGGAAAGGGCACACTTAAGTTAAATACATTAAACAGTGTAGCGAACAATCAATCAAATTAAATAGTTCCATTAAATTTGACTAGTGCACACAGGGCTGAGAAAAATGAACAAATCTGTACCATTAGTTATGAAATACAAGTCTGCCATACTGAGCTAGAGGGTTACCATGAAAAGAAAGGCTGATCAAAACATATGAGCATAAATTGAAAGTAGTCCAGTGTAAAACTAAATTTATGTATCTCAGACATACATACAAAAAAGGACAGAGGTAATGCCCCTAAAAATCTATAATAACTGCCAGACTGCTTGGCTGTGGTGTAATTAACCCATAGACAGATCAAATTCATAAATTCACAGTAGAGGGAGTTTTGTGTCAATAGCTCTTGGTGGTGTAAGTCAGCACATCTGTCCAAACTGAAATCCAAAAATATGAAGTGAAAATCCATGCTGTACCAGGCTGACCCTCCCTAGGTAAACATCACAATGACAGTAAAAGCACGGGATGAATCTATGGCAGACTTACTGCTCCTGTCTGCGGAAAGCGAACTTTCTACACAGAACGCCTCCACTAATTACAGCTCCTTCACTCCTACTTGAGCACTAACAATTAATCATTTCTTAAATATTTTATGTGATATGCCTCATGTAAGACTGTCGTTAAAAAGCATAACAAAACGAAGAAGCAAAATGTATATATATTGTCTATACAAACATCACAAATGTAGCAATCACTCAGGATATTAATAATTTCAGTCTGTTTCAACTAAGCCTTATATCTGAACTCAATGTATTTTGTATTCCCTCTCATGTTGGTAGAGCATCAGTTAGATGATGAAATCTTGCCAATGGCCAAGACAATGAAATACACAGAGTTAACTGCTCCACTTCCAGTCAACAATGAGACAAATATGAAGTAAGGCCACACTTTTTTATTTTTATGGATGACATCCTCTGGGGACCCCGAAATCGGTGCGAGAGGGCGAAAAAAAAAAAAACAGTCCAAAAAAATAAAAAAAGCTGCTTAAGTAAAGGAATGCTGTCAGTACACAGCTGGAAACACAAATTTACCACAAAAACACGTACCAAACTAACAATATGTCTTTATCCATGCTCTCAAAATATTAAAGCATTGTGAATACTTCGTAGAAAGGTAAAAAAAAAAAGTCATGAATAGACGGGCCCGTAGCCAGGGGGTTAGAAAGAACCACCCCTTTTGCTGGATAAAGGTCCACTCTGGGTAAAATTTGATCTAGATACATTAAGTTTTTATGGAAAAAATGATGCTAAGATATGCTTAAAGCAATAATAACTCTTCCTTTGAGATTCAAAAATCCGCATGAAATACTTTGTAAACAACGCATGGAAATATATTCTATTGTATTTTACCACTAAAACGGCCGTTATTGTAGGAAAACTAAAATCTGTGCTTGTCAATAGGGCTTTCGATCCCTTTTTTCCGGTCGACAAGTGCATTCGTTGCTAATGACGTAATGGTGTCACGCAGATTCTCGCGTTCATTCGAGACCAAAATAACATGGCAGGAAACCCTCAGGCGTAAGTTGCGAGTTTTTGTACAGTGCGTCGGATAACGAAAAGCCCAGAATGGCACACATTGTGGATATAAATGCATTTTTAACAAAAAGACGAATATATCTCATGAATCTTATATAGTGTTGTTGTTGTCTGCTTTTCCCGCGGTTTTAAGTAGGTCACCAGTGACTTTGCAATGTCAGAGAGAGCTCCGTCAGTTAAAATCTCTTAAGAGATTTTAACAAAAAACCGTACGTTTAGGAAAAAAACCCTGGATTAACTTTGAATGCAGGAATGGGGTCGTTGGCCATTGGTAAGTACGAGAAAATTGCCGTTTTTTTCCAGGAAAATCCTATTTTTGGCCAAAACGAAGAGTTATTATGACTTTAATACTACCAATTTTATAAAAGGTCATTTCGGTCGATGCCATTTGGTCTACTTCGACTCACATGAAGCACCCAAACTGTCGGGTGGCCTGACCGACCTACAGCCCACCAAATACCTCGACGCCCTGTCGACCCTTTTTTTCGCTCCAAATAACCTGGTATGTGTTGCTTTGGACAGAATATCACTGAAATTTTCCGGGCGATAATTGCTGGCCGCCGCCAGCTTTTGCATTATTGTAAAAAGTTGGATATCTCCATGCCCAATATCAATGACATAACAATCCAAAACGACGGCCCCGTTCTCTTTATGACTTTATATAATTAATTGTCCTGTAATTTGAAAGTAATCCTAGAGATGAATTTGATGGCAAAAGGGCCATATTTCCACATGGCAGTAATACGCATGCGCAGAAAGCACATTTTCCGGCAAATTCAATAACGACGTTTGCGACAACCGACTTCAATGGGGGGGGGGGGGGGGATGATTTTTTTTTTTTGGAGAACGGACGAAAATTGGTGCGCGCGCAGGATGTCATCCATAAAAATAAAAAAGTGTGGCCTAATGAGAGCCAAGTTCAAGTTACCCAATGGGTAAACACCACACTGATGAGATGGGCCACTTCAAACGGGTGAGATCATTACAATCACAACCCTCAGACAATACCATGATGCCAATGAGGTGTTGCAGTCACAGCCTGAAGACACCTTCATATAGTATGATGCTGTAACAACATAACACTGTAAAAGAAGAACAAAGGCACTGTTACATCACTGCAATGAGACATGATAATAATTTTACTATGACATCAGGATAAGTATATGCCTAATCACAGCAACATAAACTAACTGCAATAATTATAACTAGCATAACGAGGATATATCTATCTTAGGTTCCATAGGAACAGCAGGTACTTCGACAAACCAGAAAGCATTCTCCTACTCTGCATTATGTTGCTGACAGTGTCAATCAATTGTTCAAACATCTTATGTGTCTTTCTAACAACAGGGTAACAGTCACAGCAGCCCCTCATCTCCCAAATCAATATCCCAAGTTGATTCAAGAAATAGACAAATATAATTTTCCACTTATCTGATCAATAGATGAGCAGGAAAAAAATGGAATGATTAGCAGGTAATACTGAAGTCATTTCATACAGATACTTGTTTGGGATGGGCCTGTTCCGTCAAAAAACATAAAAAGACTTCAAAATACAACATCAACACCCTATCACCCCATTTCCATAGATTAGATCGACCTACTTTAGATCGACCTAACTCCCTGGGGGTTCACGCTAAATAGTTGTCAGCCGGGCGGACACGAAAGTAAATTACCCTCTTACAGCTTGTAGTAGGCGGGATGGACATTTAAGTCGGATTATCTGAAAGTAATCTAGTGAGACTCCCCGCGGGGATAGATCGATCTAAAATGTATGGGAATAGAGCCTATGATTATTCTTATAGCCTTTACTACACTTCAGTATCCACCTCTGCATAATGCATTCCTTTCTACACATCTATGCTTTAGTGATCTGACGGAAAAATATATATTTAAAGAAAGCTAAAAGGCAGCATGAAACTCTGTCCTCCAGAGGATTACATAGTGAAATTGCAGATCAGTTTTCAGCAGTTAAGACAATTATATATATTTATATATCTTTTTTTCCAAAGATATCTAAAAGCTGATCATGCCCACCGCTCAATGGAAATACACCCAGCTGTTTTTTCAACAAACATAAATTATAATACCCTTAACGTGTCTTGGAGTGAACTAATTACCACTGTCACATGTGGAAAGCAGACATAATCAAACTACAGCTGCTACCATGCCATATTTACATGGATATAAAATATGAATCACATGTACACCCATACCTAAAACAACTGGACTTCCTCTCCAAGAATATTCATACAAAAAAAAAAACATCAATCAGCCAAGAATATATATCCTATTGGAGACTTCTATATTGGTCCAAAACATGATGATCAATTATACAGCTTTGTTCATCACTTCTCATCCATCCCACTCTTTCCTGATAACTTCCCCAATCTTAACTGATATATCTGCATGTACATTTTGGAAATGGATCAATTGCTCCTGGACATCATAGCCCTTACCTAGCTGATACATCAACATTTCTTTGAAAACTTTCTTGCCTTTTTGGCTGCAAACACTGACAGTGCTGTTAGCTGCTAAGACCCTTCAGACTTGAAAAGGAAAACGAGGACCTGTTTGTAATGAGCAGTGACATATTAACATCATTTGTATGGAGTTCCTATTTCTTAAGTATATATTTTCTCCTCAAGTGACAAATTTTTAAGTTGAACACTGCTGTTGTTTAATTATCAGTTTGAAGAAAATTTCATTTAAAATAGAAAATGGATAATAATCTGTACACTAAAGATGTTAAATTTTAAGAAAAAGTTGAAATAATTTGAAAATTTCAGAAGATTTAATGCACATGATTGCCACCTTACCAAAGGATTAAAAAACCTACTACAAAAAATAAAAACAAATTATAATATAAGCTACATAGATTGGAGGGGGGATTTTAGAGAGGCTAAAAAGATTATTAATCTTCAAAATCAGCAGTTTTTTCATATTTAAATTATAACAATGTCCCAGTTACAAGTATCAGATAAGAATATTACAGAAAAGCCATGTTAAGCCTGCCTTATTACCTAGCAGACTCCTCTTTCATGCCAAGATTAGCGGATAAAGAATTGAGAAATTAAGTCACTTTATGGAGTGGTCTTCCATGTCTCTCTTCACAACGCACCACTTATCTCAAGTACATGTATCCACATAGCAACTAAAAATGAGCAGATTAAAAAGAGCGCCTTAAGATATGCAAATACTGATATAGAAAATTAAGAGAAAATGTCCTGGTATTTGGTTTTCTCTAAGTTTACAGTACCCCTTCTATCCCACAATAGCCAGCACTTGACCTGGTGCATTATTCTCCCCTTTCTCAAACAAACACAGATTTGTGAGAACCAAGTTTGTTGGATACACACAAAGGTTATGCACTTTGTATACCTAAAGCACAAGGAGAATGCATAACGCAAAAGTCCTTAAAACTTGAATATTCTAAGCTTACTTCATTTATGCAGAGTGGAGAAATGCAAGTTATTGTGCAATGATTTACTATCACCTACCTGGTGAAATGCAGGTGTCTCAACAATTAGAGCACCTCAGTGGTTGGCTCAGCATCCTGAACAGACAACACAAGACACATACTGATAAATGGGATGTCTGCCTTCCTTTACAGCCAAAATTGATTCATTACATGGTATTTCCACGTCCTTATGCGCATATAATAGACAAAGCATGCATGCTCAAAAAGAACAACATTCTACTAAAATTTACAAGTACTCTAGTATTTTCACTCTTACCCCCACCTACAAAGCAAACAGTGGCATTTTTGCTGATGAGTGTCAAGTAGAGTGCTCCACACAGCCTCCCCTGTGGAGACACAACACACAGTTGTCAAAAAAGCTAGAGGTGTCAGTATCAACTCAGCCAGTGGGCAGACACAAGTCTACAAAGTCTTTACACAAGATTTTTGATAATCTGCCAGTATAAGCTGGAATTATTTAATTAATACAAAAAAAAAAAACAGATTTAGTCACAGTTAATTTAACTGATTCTAGTACTTTTTTTTTCTACAACGTATGTACAGCTGTTTAGTTATAAATGCGACAGAAGTTATTCGTATTATTTTTTGGTTCTCTCCAGGTTAAAAACGCAGTTGAAAATTACAAGATATCACTTTTTGCTTCTATTCAACTTTAAACCACAGCATAAAAATATTCTCCCAAAATGGGTTCATCCTAACAGTAACCATTTCATACATACTTTAGGCTGATAAGATCAAAAGAAAAGCACAAGGAAAATAATCAATGCGAAAACATACAGCAACACTCAACAATAAACTTTTACAAAGAAAACAACTTTTTCTTATTCTATTGCCTCCTTCCAACTGCTTTTGATGCAATTTTCACATCAGATTATGTGGTCAGTGCTTTTTGTTAGCAGAATTACTGTCGCAAAAAAAGCATTTATCTCTGGAACTGGTATACCAGTCGACAGAGCTCATGTGCCAGATACAAACCGAGTTTCCACTTAAAACTTCTTACAATTGTTTTTAATTTGAATGACTTTGACCATCAGCAACAAGGAGCTTAAGTCAGTCTTCCGATTGTACAAAGACTCTCACTTCCTGGCATATCATTACTCAGAAATCCAATATAGCTCCAGGAAATGCAGAAAAATCTGAATCAATCTCTATTATTCTGCTGTGTTCATGAGATTACAATCCAGGGGGATATCTGAGTGGGAGGTAAGATCATTCAACACCCAGGAAACAATAAACACCCCTTCTTACAAAAAAAATTTTTTTTAATGACAAGAAAAGGTGCTTGGTTAAGCCAGAAATAATTTACACCACTCATTGTTAGTGCCAAGGTAAAGATGATAGACAAATCTTTTCTTGAAAATAAATAGACCATTATCATTACTGTTAGTTTTTTCACCACTACACAAACACAAAAATTGGTGCTTTGCAGTTCAAGGTCCTCTTTTCAGCTATGTATGTAATGAAAATGTGTCTATGTATTTGAGTGGTTACAATAAATTTTGTGAGAAGACTCATTTAAAAATTGTGAATCTTGTTTACAACTTAAATTTTCTTTTATCTTTAATTTTCTTTTTTACTCATACCTTATTCAAGGAGAATGTGAAGGTATAAATATAGGTAACACTCATAACATAACATTGCACAATGCAGATCATAAAAATGGACGATAATTAAGTTGAAAGATTTGTAATTACCATCAATTGGTCTTTACTTTGGTCTACGAGTTAACCACCAATACTCATTCTGTGGTCAAATACCAAAATGTAAATAGCGAAAGACTTAAACTAAATTATTTAATAAAGCAAAATTAAGGATTCATAACAATGGCCCTTATTTAGAAAGACAATTATCACCTGCATAGATCTTAATATGTGCAAATGAAGATTGTTATTTATGGACCTGTTGATGTACATAATTTAGATTACATGTATTACCTTATATATTCCATATATATGTACATTGTCCACTTCCATCTCCACACTTTTAGACACAGAAATACAGAAGGACTTCTTCTATAGCAACAAAATCCGAATTTTATGTTTTATGCCTCTTCTACTCACCTTCTTCAGTGACATACCAGAGATATATCCACCAAACCGTATTAAATGTGGTTTTGGTCTACTATGTCATATTATCTCTTAATGGCCCACGTCTGCTTAACATTAATACTTATGCAAAAGGCTGTATGTAAAGCTTTTCCAAGATCATTTTTTAAATTATGCTTGGCTTAGTGAAAGCTATTACAATCTCTTACCATTATGGCCTGACTGATCTTAATATATTTTTTTACACAACTTAATATTTAAACCTTTAAAACAGTCATACCTAAGTAAAACAATGCATATCATTAAAATTTTTTGCATTAGATAAAAATGTAACAATAGCTCTCAATGCCTTTTTATATATTATACAAAGCCAAGAAAAAGTAGCTGTATTGAAGATGTAATATTCTATTTAATAAAGAAAGGTGCTATTTTTATTCAGAACATTCCATGTGTGATTTCAAGAAAAAGACAAGCTTCGAAAAGACATGTAAATAAATATATAAATTGCAACCAAACACAAAACCTCTTAGTTTTGTCAAAAAATACTGATGATATTCATCTAGGTCTATGTATAATACACGTGATGTACGTCATTACTACAGGTGGGTTGAGCGAGTACAGGCAACTGTCTTCTATACTCTGACAAATTGCCATTTTAGCTCATATATTAGCACACAAGAGTAATCAGCACATAACATCCATCATATCATTTATCCCTCTTGTCAATACTAAACAAGATCTTGAGGATAACTAGTGATTGTGATGATTCTCTATGCTCTGTTGTGTTATAGGCCTGTTCTACTAGGGACAAGTTTGCTGTTGTACCCTGGGGCAGTGGCAATAACATCTTGTGATATTTTCTGCAGACAATGAAAATGTGTTACATGCTGAGGCTACTTCCTGAGGTTTATATTGGAGAAGTTGACTGGGATGGAGACAGGGCCATCACTGATCAGACTGTTGCAAAAAATCTACAGAACTCTTAGATGTATTTTTCTGGGCATCTGCATGGTAGGCTCTTTTCATCAATTACCCAGTCCGATGGAGTAGTTGCTCTTGAAGTCACATATCACCCACCTTATTAGAGCTCCTAACCACTTATTCTTGGTTGCTGGCTATCAAACCCACGGACTAATAAGTGACATCACATGCAAAAAGCAAGCCGTCAACCCACACACCTCTACTTCAAGTTTAATCACAACACTATATATAAGCTTGCCGTGTGAGAAATTTATCTAAGGCCTTATTCAATGACTGGCTTCACCTGCAAATAAGTCACAGCACAATATATGCCAACTGGAAGATGCAGGTGCACATCAACACATCATTTTTTTTTTCAGACCTTAGTTAAACTTTAGTAGGAGAAGACGTGTATAAGGCACAACAATGCAACAGTACATATATCGAATGCTGTAAACAAACTCCGTAAATTTTTATCTCCGTTGACAGCGTTTTTTCTGTCAACGCTTTGTAATAATTGGTATGGCACTGATAAATACAATTCATACCAGTCAGATCCGATATTTTCGTGGGCCTACCCCAGAGAATACACCTGAGACTAGTGCCTAGCCGGTGACTAATGCTGTGATAACGTGGACGCCCGGTGAGACACGGAAAGATTGAAATGGCTGAGATTTATCACATGTAAAATCTCGATTAAACATTCACCTTACAAAAAATAATTCAAGCCACTAAAAATCCAACTACTACAAAAATCATTGTTTCTCATCTTTCCTCTCCATCCTGTGCACTTACCACTAGTTTCCTTTCCTATTGTTTCAAAATATCAGCTTTCTACAGTGTAGTTGTTCATCCACCTCACAGTGTAAACTTCTCCACATGGCGGCCCTTGTTTGAACACTCGGTCACGTGTTAGTGCTGACACCTGGCGACAGCTTATATTACAGATGTGTTTGTGGCGCTCGTTGAGATGGGAACTTACTTCTTGAAGCTGATTCAACAAATGCTCTCTTTTGATTAAATAATGCAATGTAGTTTTGTATTATATCCATTTTTTAATTAAAACAGTTGTCCCTGACTGCATCTTTGATACTGACGACTCGTGGTACATTGTGCCTTATGTCAATTTTATTTCTAATCAATCTACGGTCGGGCCTATCAAACTACTATATTCGTCTCATGGGTCCTAGATTCAATACACTAAGCCCAAATGATTTTCTATATCAAATATACAACAGTGCTGATCTCTAACAGTGATAACACAAAGCAATAGAGGTTCCCAGTGTGTATCATTTTATTATTTTACAATGTTCCGTTTGAAGTTTTAAATTTTGTACCTTATTATCATATGTACATTCAGTTGTTTTTTATATTATGTGTACAAGTATCATCCAATTTAAACTACAAATGTGTTAGAAACAAACATCAGCACACAATACTAAAATAAAAATATTACTTCATAAACATACTGTATTTACAGCGAAACAAACATGCCAAACAGATATGCATTACTTCGGCTATCAAGATTTTTTAGAAATAGCATATCATGCAATGGCTCACATTCAGACAGAACGGAAAAACAGCTGCAAAATTTAAATAACCAAACTTCATTGAATATTCTTTAAAATTATATTATCAGTCTACTTTGCTTTGATCATACAAACCAAAATTATGACTTGTCCATACTTTTGGTTACAAATAAATTGCGAACCCATGAATCTACTGACCAAACCAAAATTAACTGGCATACAAAATGTTGATAAGACATGTTTTATTTATTTTTCCGATGTGTTCAAGTTTAAACAGTTACATCAGTTTTTTAGTTTTCACATTCAAGTTATCCAAGAATACCCAGATACTGTCTTTGCTGCTGTGCATGTTTATTATTATTATCTTTTTTAATTTACTAAGCCTAGTCTTCAGTAAAACCAGTGAGACTTTCTACTGCATCAATTGCAGTGTCACTGGCAGAAGTGGCCACCACTACAGATTCTGTTGAGGTTTCACCCCTCGTGTCTATGACAACCCCCAGAGTGTCCTGTGTGGGCTCTGCTGATGACTGGGCTGGAGTCACCCCACTGTGGACAACCACACTGTCAGCAGCCACAAGATCTGTGCTCTCATGTTGTTGTTGTTGCTGTTGTTGTTGCTGCTGCTGCTGCTGCAGAGTTTGAGACTGGTCTGGAAATGGGGGTGGTTGATTCTGCTGACATAATTGCTGAAAGAAATAATTCTACGTGTAACTTTTGTGTGATAAGCATAGAAAATTACTTTTATAACAAGATGGAGAAATATATATTTATTCTGTCCAGTACCCAGCACTCTTTTTTTTTCAACATATTTTTACCACCATATCATTTTTACAGAGACACTCAGATGTTACTTTTTCCATTACCTTTAGCAGTTCCAGTTGAGCAGGGTCTGTGACTACAAAGATCTGTTCCCCTGGGGTCACCCCAGGGGTCAGCTGAGTAATAGAGGCCTGAGTAACCTGGGGGGCAGCCTGCCCAGCACTAGGCAGAGAGTGGCTGATATAGGTCATTCCCTCAGAACTTACAATGGTGATCTAAAAATGAAAATAGCTTTCATTTAGTATCTGTTCAGTATTAGGTATTTGTAGAAATAATAGATTTCTAATAATCTGAGCATTGCAACTTACTTTAGGTCCTTTTTTTTAAATCTGATTATTTAAAGTAGTATAAAATGAATATGAATTGAAAGCTACACTTGCAGGCCAAACCATACCTGCTGAGTATCTGCTGTGTTGATCACCAAATTGCCCTCCCCATCTTCCTGTGTGGCACCTTCTTCAACCACCTGCTGAACACTACCTTCCTGGGCTGGTAAGCTGAACTGTATACGGGC
This sequence comes from Lingula anatina, assembly GCF_051362555.1. Lineage (NCBI taxonomy): Eukaryota > Metazoa > Brachiopoda > Lingulata > Lingulida > Lingulidae > Lingula > Lingula anatina. The sequence goes on along the minus strand of NC_141767.1, from coordinate 65,762,667 downwards.
CCTCTTCTCTGGAGGTTGCTCTTCACCTGAAACCAGTTCTTTATACAGTAAACCAATGATCAGATAAAAAGGAGACAATTACAAGTATTTTGTTTTTGGACTATAACTTTTATTTTAAGTCCACATCATTAATAACAACTGAATCAATACTTAAATAAGCAAATGTTAATGTCATGAAGTGGTGCCCAACAAAATGTCAACTAACGTCAATGGAAAGTTTCACTTTTAGAAAAACTTCAAATCTAAAAACCAGAATGTTTTTTTATATTTACATGATGCCTGTGTAACTATTTATCATTAATATAAAATCTTCACTAATTATCCAAAGTTTTAAAAAAATGAAGCATTGTGATTCACAGTAATTTGTTTTACAATGATATCATGACATGGCATGTCTGAGTATGAAATGACTTACTTCCACCCCCCATACCCTGCTGGACCAAGATCTGCTCCCCTTCCACTACATCCCCATCCTCCCCATGGACTGTTCTCTTGTGCATGGCCAAAGTGGACGTCTGCCTGTATGTCTTCCCACAGTGGTTGCACACATAAGGCTTGTTATGTGTATGGACAACATGGTGTTTGTACAGACTACTGTATTCTGTGAAACGTTTTCCACACCCGAGCACTGTGCATACATAGGGCTTCTCTCCTGGAAATAAAGAACATTTGCTGCTAAATGCAATCATCTTTTAGATTCACATGGATTCCTTTCTCAAACAAACAAGTTGTGTTTTTACACTCAGTTCATATCAGTTTTCTTTATAAACACACATTCATCAAAACCCATGGATAATAATTTGAATACTACCCAATCTTTTTTTTTTTTTTTCAAGTAAAACTTCACTGGTTCTCTGTTTAATTCTCACTCTCTTTTCTGGTATTGTAATATACCTGTGTGTATCCTTATATGATTCTTGTAATTGGTGGCACTGGCAAAGGATCTCCCACATCCTGCTTCATTACAGATGTATGGACGTTCTCCTGTGTGGGTTCGGATGTGAACTTTACGAATGTTAGATGTGGTAAAAGAGCGGTCACAACCTTCGAATGGACACTTGAATGGTCTCTCTCCTGCAAGAGCAGAGAAAACTTGAAACAAATATCATATAAGTTTGTTCAATAAGGATAAAACATTTCACGTGTTTATAACACTTTCAAATGAGTGAATGTTTTTTTTAGTAATTTAATAGAATTAGAAACAGGAGTATATATAAATCAAATTCTGGAACATATAAGGTAAAAAATTAAAAGACTAAAAGATGGTGTAGTCTCACCCTGGGGCCTTTTACTAAGTTATGACCTGGATAGACTGGTCACATCATTTAGTGTCATACAGCTATAAATAGTCTCCATTAGAACACCCATTAGTATTTGAATTTTTCACCACATAAGTTCCAGTTCTATTTATGTTATTGATCACAGATTAGTTAAGATTTATGTATATTATTGTATGGTATGGACCTGTATGTGTTCGGACATGTTTCTGCAAATCACCGGAAGTCTTGAAGGCTTTATCACACAGTTCCTCAGGACATTTATATGGTTTTTCACCAGTATGTACACGCAGATGACTCTTAAGACCATAACCTGTAGCAAAGGCCTTGTCACAGCCTTTGAATTCACACCTGAAAGGTCTATCACCTGTATGTGTTCGTACATGCACCTAGAGAAAAAAAAATTATTATTATACTTGTCTAAGTTAATTAACATTACAGTCTTCAAAAACAAACATATTCCTGGCACAAAAAGGACACGTAAAAATTAAAAAAGTTGTACCTCAAACTACCAATGCAATTATTAAGTGACTTCATGCATTCTATACATTGAAATAAAATACATTTCAAGGCACATTATCTGTTAAGTAAGATTCAAGGTGACATTTTAAGACCAAACAAGGTCAAATTCCACCACTTCCATTGAGATGAAATGTACAGGCACACTCAGACTTAAACCAAGTAGCATGAAAAAGTCTACCTTTAAGTGATGTTGGGTGGTATAAATTCTCCCACAGCCTTCATAGTTACACTTGAAGCCCCTTGCCAGTGTGTTCTGCCCATCCTGTACCACAGTCTGAAAATCAAAGACAAAAGTTGGTTAATTTTATTGTGTATATGTACGAGACCCTTGGCACTATAAACATAATCAATTCATTTACATATATTTTCTTGAAATAAAAGACAATAATTTGTTTATTTCATTGTATACGAATAAGTGGCATTGATGAGAAAATATCATTTCCATTGACCTTCGCAATTAACACAAGTATCATGATCTCAATACCTCAACACAAATCAACACACACAGTCTACACATACCACAATAGTTTGTCCATCTTTCTCCTCTTGGGATGTGACCACACCTGGGCCAACACCAAGACCCTGCTGAACTTCCTGAAATAATATAACAGAGACTGAAATAACAGACAGTTAAAATTTCCATCGAGGGAGACACCACTGTAAAATGTAAATAACAGATTATCATGCAAGGTCTTATACTTCTCTTCAAGTGCTTGAGTGAGTTTGAAAATGAATAGCCCCTACAATGTAGATGATGGTAATCCCTTACTTTATTTTACAGTTATTGACATTAAATAACAAAAGAATATATCACTGACTTATCAAGTAAAATATTTTAGATGGAAATTCAGAATTTGAACATAACTTGGCATAATTTACATGCAGCCCAAAACTTTGAACATCAAATCCAAAGAGATATCATCACACTTAATCTAAATTTGGAAAAAAAATTGAAAAAAAGTAAACCAATGTTAAAATTCCACTTTTTCCACACCTGTTGTCCAAACTGGTCAAGTCCAAGTCCAGACGTTGGATCAATTGTACTGGCTCCCTCTGCAAAAAGATTCTCAGTGGCTCCTTGGGCAATGTATGCAGTGGTGCCATCTTCCAACTGTATAGCATGCAAACCTTCTGTAGAAACAACATGTGCAACTGTGTTACATGCAGGTAAGGCAAAATTATCAAGTGCCATCTTATCAGTAATAATTCTATTTATATCAAATCGTTCAATGGCACCCTTCCATACCCAATTCTGAAAATGCTTGTCCATATAATGACACTTCTTCCAATTACAGAATGTTTTTAGGAGATAAGTAAACAAATATATGAAATTACAACAGCTACAGACTGAAAACTGAACTGCCATATAAATATGCAACTGGGGGATCACAAAAGTACAAACCAATTTAAGTACTTCCTATTCAGAAAAATGTCAATCCTTAAAGAAAATAATAAATGTACAAGGTGCAATAACTACTCTCAGAATATATATTAACATTAAAATATAGTAGTCTCATGAATAATGATTATACAAGACAAGGAACTCAATTTATGTATCAATAAAGATATGCTAGCTAGTTGCTATATCATCATACCTGTGCTGCCTTTGGGTGTATGGTGAATGTAAGCAGTGGTGCCATCTTCTAATTGCACTGCCTGGCCCTCTTCAAAACGCAACTGGTCACCAGATCCTGGAAAGTACACATATTTTACAACAACACTGAACATGAATAATGATTTACTAAACTTTTTAACTGTTTACAATAGCATTTTTCACCTGAACTGATAGACAAACCTTACCATGGTAAAGCAGATTTATTATTTACTTAATAATGTCAGTCAAACACATCCACCACCTATGGACCTTGGTGACTTGAATGGTGATTTTGCTTCAGATTTGACTGATTTTATTATTATTTAGTCTCTTAGTAAAGAATAATTCTATTTCATCATCCTATCTAGAGACCATGAAAAACATTGATCATAGTAAACTTTACCATCTTCCGTCTTTTCTGTCACTGCTTGCACTACTGCTGTGGTTCCATCTGACAACTGAACAGTCTCCCCAGCTACCAAACGGGCATCTGGAATATTTAGAAAATGAAGCTATCAGATAAAACACTACATATCTGATAACAAAAATTAAGCATTATGCAATAAGTAAAAAAACTCTAACACCTAGTCTTACACCCCATTCTCATAGATTAGATCGACCTACATTGGATCGACCTAACTCCCTGGGGGTTCATGCTAAATAGCTGTCAGCCGGGCGGACACGAAAGTTAATTACCCCTTAAAGCTTGTAGTAGGCGGGGACGGACACTTAAGGGGGATTATCTGACAGTAATCTAGTGAGACTCCCCGCGGTGATAGATCGATCTAAAAGTTGTGAGAACAGAGCCTAAGTAAAATCCCTACCCTTTGATATCCCTTGCTGTATGATGGCCGTGGTCCCATCTGGTAAGGTGACAGTTTGTAGCTGGCCTTCCTGGCCTCCTGCTCCAGAACCATTCTAGAATGAAAAAATACCTATATTACCATTGTTTATTAGGGCTGATGTACTCAGGTTTATCTAATACAGTACTATACCCTGAAAATCACAATACTTAGCAACCATTTACTACAGCCATGCTCATAAGTGCTGCTGTAGAAAGTGCTATGTAAAAACATGATGGACCACAGCATCACAGATCCACAGCATCACAGAAAATAAGGTGGGGGAGGGGGGGGGATGAATGCAACCCCATTTCTATACTGAATGCAACCCTGTTTCCCAAACAAATTTTATCAAGCCCCAGCCTTCCCAAATAAGAAATAGGAAGAAAGGATTTGCTCTGAGGCCCAAATATTCCATGTGTAATTTACCTTGCTTTTCACTGTAAGGTTGAGGGGCTTACAATGAGGATGGACATTTTTTGACCAGGCAACTCTTCCTTCTTTTAAATCATCCTTCTAGAAGCCATTTTCAGCACTCATCCCACTTACCGCTTGGGTCTGTAACAGTAGGCTGATCACCTGTTGATCTGTGCTTGATGTACTTGGAACTACTTTCTGCTCCAACAAACATGTACTGCCATCGTCTTCTTCCATGCTGACCTGTGTTTTGCTGAAACATAAAACACAAATCTGTGAGATAACGGCTAATGCAGAAGAAAACTTAAGTGCTAAGACAAAATTATGAAAAACTCACACTGTTAAATTCGTCAAATAGCAGCTTATTACATGTGGAGGATTTGGAAACTTTTTCTTGGTTGTAAAACAGCAAATTTCAATTAGATATTTTACAACTCTGCGGAATACAAACAAAAAAACTTAAATAATTGTAAATTAATATAATACGTACATACAAAATCAACATGCATTCGAGTAGTAGTCTAGCTATTTAACATAGTACATAATCTAAAATGGAATGGCCTGTCAAAAATTCAGTCACACAAAATAACAATAATAATAAAAAGATAGCAATAAATTAATCTAGGAAATTATTACAGACTACTATAAGCTCTCATATGGTAGTAATTGAGGCAGGATGCCATAACAAGCTAAAACCTGAAACACTGAAATAAATAGTGTCCACAACCTCAAAATAATCAGGTTTAAGATTTTCGGCCACTTGAGATACAAGCCTCCAAGGAGAGTAGACATGCATGACTGCAGACCAGGGGCGGATTGAGGCGGTCTTCTGGGTCTTCCGGAAGACGGTCAAATTTCTTAGTTTATATTGATGAGTACCTAATTTTTTCTGTCGGAAGACGGTCAAAAAATGGAGGATGGATCAACAAAGATAATGTGGAAGACTGTCAGAAAATATCTCTGGACCCGCCCCAACTGCTTCAATTAAAACAATTAAATGCCAGGTGTTATTGCCCTTTTGGAGCATTATGACTTCAGATAGGCAGACAGCTCCACTTTTGTCTACACAGAGAGCTTTTTTTTTTTTAGCCAAGTCGATGTGAATTTCAAAAACCAAAACAATAGCGCCATGATCTCACTGTGCTGTCTCCGTGCACCAATTAAACAAGAAATATTCAAAAGTTGATCATCCCAAACAGTTTAACAGTCCTGTTTCAAGAACTATTGTGTCTTTACTCTTATATCTGAAACTAGCAGACGAAAAATTCGACCGGCTGTAGGCATGATATAAACCGGGTACAGTCAACGTCGGGGTGAAAACAACTTTTTGAAAGAACGAAAATCCACATACACAGCCCTGAGACATCTTTAAAGAAGGATTCTTCAATACTGAATTTTCTGGTCTCTCAAACATGTTTTAAAGTACTAAAAGCCCCAAAGTTTCACAGGACTCTAGTTCTGCCCTACACTTCGGTTGGGAACATGGGAAATATTACCAATGAACACTGGGAACTTACCCAAAAGTCAACACTCCAAGACCGCCATGCAATGCAGCTGGCTGCCGGAAGTGCGTCATGGCAGTGTTTGAATTTTCAGATGTATTGGCTTGAACAAGACTGAAAGATGTGATTTCAAGTTTAGTGATTATTTTAAATATGTTCAAACTTACGTGGATTCACTATTAGAGGGGCAGGTTGACTGAAAATAAATCAGTTCTGTGAAAATGTTGAAATTTACGTATTTAACCACAGACAATACCGCTAAGTGTCAGCACCTGTTTCTTCAAACAAGATAGGCAACTCAGATTTGAACTTAAAAAAGCAGCTTGTTATCAGTTGATGTTGGCGGCGAATTATGGGTTTTTGGGGAACAGAAGTCAGCTTTCACTTAATGTTTGCTATTAAGAGACAGATCAGTAGATGTAATACAGAAAAACTCCGGAAATTTCGTAGGCGAATTTCTCCAGGTCTAATATATTAACGTTATAACCCAAATCCCCAATAAAACCTACGGTATGGGAAACCGGGGCTAGGTGGACCCCGGGGTAAGTTGCCTCACGCCAATATTTGAAAAGTAACTACGAGGTAAAAAAAAAAATGATCGCACAATCTTGTAAAGTGACCGTATCCAACAATGCCAAGAAAGCGTCGGTTATAAAAAAATGTCACTTATGCTGTGAGATCAAATGATATTTTCTGCATCTAAAAGTAACTTGATTAAGGTTTGTAAAAAATATTTGCATAGGCTTAATAAAGTATATGTATAGGGCATCAAATTAAAGCTAATTGTTTCAGTTTTCACAGAAATGTATCATCGTAGTCGTTGCTAGCATTAAAAAAGGCTGCAAATATATTAAAATACCTTAAAATAAGAAAAAAATGCGCACCTAGCTGGGCTAGTTGGACCTCTTGACTTGAGGCAAGTTAGACCCTCATATACACCACAATCCTTTGCGCCCCCCTCCCCACCCTCCCCCCGGTCATTGTCAGGTGCGGTTTTTGTCAAATAGCGACCCATCTGGAATTATGTTTGCAAAATAATGACGTTGCCTTTGTAGCTGAATTATTGGCGCTTGTTTTCAAACCGGTTTTGTTGCTCTTACTCATTCTCAGTTGACTCTACAAGGCCATACTAGTAATAAGCTGTCTATCCGGGCCAACTAGCCCATCTCATCTGTTATTTACACGTAATTTTTCTCATTGTGTGAGTGGTGTGGAAGTTGTCTTTGTTTGTCTATCATTGTGTAGTAACGTGTAGTGTTGCTTTTCTGTATGAAATGAAGTATTTATAAAAACTTACTTTTCCTTCAGTCAACGTCAAACGTCCCACAGGCAGTACAAATTAATAACCTGCAAACACCAGTGTTACAGCTGCCTCCACCACACCACACCGAGCCCCACCCCGACCCATGCATTTTCACTTCATAAGGCCCTAAACGGATAAATTCTTAAAATCAACAAAAGTGTTATTAAAATGACGTGGGCACTCTCAGTTCACGTTATTTAATTAATTTCATTTTAGTTAGAATTCTGCAGGAGCTGTGAACATAGAACAACATGTGCCAAGAAAATTTTTTATTTCAATAACGAGTCGTACTCTTAAGTGTGTAGGCCTACTATTTTTTGCTCAGCATCAGAAGCCACATCAGAAGTAATAAGTTTTACACATTAAAAACTACTTATTTCAAGATAGGTGGGTACTCATGAAACTTGTTTGATGGGTCCTAGTTTCTTTGCTTACTGGGACCTACGTCAACAGGCATGTAAATGATGTCTATATCAGTTACACCATTGGCCCAGGTCGTTGCCTGCTTAACACCGTGTCGCCGATGTCGTCGCACACGAGTTACTAAAAAGATTTTACATTCATATATTTCTCAATAGGGGGCGCGATATCGGTGTTCATATTCTGTTCATATTACATTCCCCGTGCAACAGGTTTTCGTGCTTTCGAAATAAAGCTTTCGGTGCACAGAAAACGGTCTGTAAGGAATGCAGCCGTCCGTGGTTACATGTGACATCAGGCGTAGATTTATAGTTACAAAAGGAAGTCAAGGATTGCCATTCAGATAGGTATTGATTGTTAATGGAAGCGACGAAAGTAGGGCATATCATTTTTAACTGTCGCACCGGGCGTTGAGTGTATGAAAGAGAATGCAGGGAGGCGGGCCAGTACAATATGATCAACTCTTTGCAGAGATAAGGTATATAAACAGGCTTCTCATGACGACAGTATTCGTAAACACTATACACCGATAAATAAGTTCTACGACAAAGGCCACGCCCTGGTAGTAGGCCTACAAGTAGTAATGTGTGATAAAAGCGCCCTTCTAAAGAGAGGCCTAGCGGTCGCCAACTTCTGTCTATGGGTGATAGGGGCTGCCTTAATGGTCAGTGGACTGTGGATGGTCATAGATGAAGCAGCATACAGCAGACAGCATGCTATGGAGCAAGCAGTCCCAGGAGTTGATGTAGCCACCTACGGGCTCTACGTATTCATAGCAGTTGGTGCGGTCGTCGTCTTCGGGATAGTCACGATCGGTTGCTGTGTAGCAACGCAAAATAAACTGTGTCCTTACGTTTTCTTCATTATTTTGGTGTCCACAGCAACAGTCGGCGTGTTTGCTGGCTGTGTTCTGATTGGAATTGCCAGGAGTCGCCTTTTAGACAATGCTGATCTTCCACGGACTCTGTACAACGATATTATCCACAATTTCACGTCTGTGGACGTTTATGTGAAATTTGGTACTCTCCAGTACACTTTCCAATGTTGTGGGGCATTAAGACCTCAAGATTACAGAGAGAGTGTCTGGGGAAAGCTGTCAGGCCAGTACCTTCCACCCACCTGTTGCACCATACCTGTTACTAGTCAGTACATTTTAGAACCACCGAATAATTATACAGCATGTATCCTGGAGGCGAAGCGTGATTCACTGAGCAACTATGAACATTTTTACCCTCATGGATGTATAAAAATCATGAAAACGTGGTTCGCAGAGCAAACTTCTTTGCTAATAGGATTGGGCGTGGCTTTTTGTGTTTTGGGAATTTTAAGTGTCATCATCAGCGCGTGCTTGTGCCAACCTGTGTTTAAAGCTTACACTAGGCCTCCGATCTAGGATAAATGTTTTTGATAAGGGTCGGTATCAAGTTAATCAGCAATATTAGTTTCAGTATGTTATCCTTACCTTGTAAACTGTGCCAAAACAAAAGAGGCATTGAATACTATCCCAAACCGTACCATTGTTTATTTTAAGAAACACGTGCACTGTTTGTGTGCTACCATTTAACTTTCCTCGGGGCTCACTTTTACGTATTTAGACCAACGTGCTAGAGTTGAGTTTAGGGCTACCGCTTGTTATTCTATCTACAGCCCACTTATTTAATGTCTAACATATTGTCGTGCAATCTACACCAGGCACATGTATACGTGTATGCCAGTACTGTTACATCGTGGTACATATATATATTCACACATATTATAAATGATCAAGAAACCGTTGCATGTGTTGATGGTTTTCTTTATTTCAAAATTTATTATGTTTACAATAAAGTCACTATAATCAGGGTGCTTAAAATGTAACATTTTTTTATTTAAACTAGTTAAATTTCTCCGCGCGCTCCGTCAACGTTAAGTCGTTTGGCGTGGATATCCTCATCCCACTGCTGTAGGCCTACTATTTCTACTATACTACACACACTGGACAAAAGAAATGTCACCCCTACTGAACCAATACTTAGGGGGAGATAAATGACTGTGGAATGATATGCTCCTGGTATCATTTTATTAACATCAAAATTCACAAAAAGTCAAACAATACAATTCCATGGTACAGCGGTTTTATACTCATTAGTCACATTTTAAGTAGACCAGGCATTTGATTACTCTGATTCAGGGGGTGACACTATTGTCCAGTGTGTGTATTTTAAGGGTTGACGTACATGATGTTAGCGGTCTTTGCCCATCCGCTAAGATATGATTTTTGCTTCATGTATAGTAGATAAAACTAAGTAACACGGAATCCAAGAACTTCCCGCTTTATCCAAAAGGGAAAATCACTGTTGTTTTGAACGAGGGTTATCGTATTTTTGAACAAAGGTGGAGAACTTAAGAAACTACGGTTCTATATTTAATGCATGTGATTGAACAGACGAAATTCCCGCCTTGGCCAAAAGCTTCACTTAATGGGTCCAAGACCGAAATTAGTGAACAAATTGCAATCCTGCCGTGCAAATGCCCTCACGGCTTCCCTCGACACCATTAATTACCATGAATTTGGGTTTCTTCACATTAGTTAACATCTCCAAGCGTGCATGGAATGACTTCAAAAGTTGAGTTTAATTGTAATTCCACCTCTGATAACGAGAAAGATTAACACTATTACTGTTGCCCATACTCAGTGTTTATCTGGAGTTGTCTCTCTACATCAACGACTTTAATGAAAAGTGTTCCCTTTTATTTATTTATTTATTTATTTATTTATTTATTTTATTTTTATTTTATTTTTTTTTTTTGTTTGTTTATTTCTTGTTAATCTTTTGCTTCATAGGACATATTACAAATTATAATAGGTTTCTGGAAGCATTTACACACACACACACACACACACACACACACACACATGTATGTCGACTCTGTTAAGATAAGAGTTTACTTAGCCAATTATAAAAATCGGAAATCATTTTCCATTTAGAGCAAGTTTCATAATGTACAGAGTAAAAGTAATACAATAGATACATAAAGAATTAGGTTTTGAGATCAAATTAAAATGCGTCACTGCACTTGGGTAAAAACTAATTAAAAAGCAGTTTACTGCCTTTAAAAGTTAGAAGTCTACTATTGCTTGGTAAAAACGTAAAAAGTGATGATGCAGGATGAGAAGAGTCTTCCATGATGTTGATAGTTCTTTTCGCCATTCTGTCTTTAAAAATATCACCCCGCTTGGGTAGATCCTGCCCGATAATCTTGCTTCTTATGTAGATTTTTTAAATTTCTTGTGGATATATTTCTCTTTGTTTAAGGACTTTTGGTAATTCGGGTTTGCCAATTTTCTGACAGATACGAAAGAAAGTGTTGTCTAATATTCTATAAAAACACGGATTCAAACACGAAGAAAGCATAACAAAATATGAAATATTATAATGTTAACTAATGTGTCAATTAGTTGAAAGCATTTAGGTATATGGTTGGGATAAAGAAAAAGCAGGGAATCTATCATTGTCACTTTTAAAAATAGGAAACCAAACATGTCTTGCAGCATTACAAGAACTATACTTATGATCATCCAGCCCCCCAAAAAACTTTAGTCACTAGTTATGCTTTTTGTTTTTTCACCTTTACCTTACAATTCATTTTATGATCATGATTTGTAATCGACCTTACCAATTCTAAGTCACGTAAAACAATTATTTGTGTAAAAAATGTGAAGAATATCTACCGATTTAAACTTATTACCTTTTTTTAAATATATGTTCAAAAATAGGTGTAGATCTATGTTTATAAAAATGGTTGATGTTTATTTGGTTATATACATTTCTTACAATTTCAATAACCGGTTTTCATTTTATGTTGATTTATAGGCTGCAGGACTAACAATATTAATGAACTTCTTATTTCAATAATTGATTTAATTGGCCAAATGTTGTATCTGATTTATTTGCTTATTTGAATTGCTATACCTCTGGACCTTTTATGCTGTATAGAGATTCTCCATCGTAAGTATCATAAGCTTGCTCTCGAATATAAGCAAACCGCAAAGCTTTTATCAATATAATAAGAAGTGCTGTTGTTAAATTTCTCAGAAGTTTCAGATGACTATACAAAATACGAATAAATGTTCCGTTTCCTCACATAATTCAAAATTGTCATGCCCCGAATTGTTATTTATATGCTAGATGTATGTTGCAATTAGGTCAAATTAATCCGGAATTTTTTAGCGTATGACTGTGTTTTGAATAAAAATATATAGGGAAATTATAACGACTTGATATCTACGCAAAATTGCTGCAGAAAACAAATGAAATAAGAGTACTTGAAAGTTCGAGATGAAGAGTCTCTTAACAGAAGTTCATCATTAATTACTCGTAGATACAGACTTTGATGAATGGAACAGATAGAGTTCAAAATTAGCCATGAGGAAAAGGATTAAAAAATTAAAGCCAATTTGAACAAAAACCGAGTTTCGTACCAATAATTCGGCGTCTTTAAGGTGTAAATTTAGATAGATTCGTTCGAATTTTATTGTTATCTCGTTTGAAATGAGTCTCTACTGTGTGGATGTAGCCTACAAATTGAAAAAACTACCAGTAGCTCCGGACTGAAATGAAACCATATAACAAAACTGCAGATGGTACAATGCATTCAGTCATTTTTAAAAGCCTATTAGAGTAACTGTATACTTCCCAGCTAAATTTGAAAAAATAAATATATTAACACGTTTTTTTAAATATATATAAATATATATATCCCAAATTTAGACATTGTGATTTCTGCTGCAACGCTTATAATGAAGCATACATAGAGGACGAGTACCATTTCGTGCTTGTGTGTCCACGATATAATGGCTACAGAGCCAAATATATTCCCGGCATTCAGGCAAACGTATTCAACTTTAATAAGCTCATGAAATCTGAAGATGCAACTCTCTTAACAAACTTGTCAATGTATGTGTATGAGTGCTTCAAACTTAGGGATATATAGAAGGCATAAATTTGACTCCTGTTACTGTAATGTATTATAGGCTGGTGGCCTAAATTCACGTAACTAAACATCAAAGTTAACACGTTTGTTGTTAGTGCAAGAAAAGTGAGGCCGGTCCTAAAAATGTATCCCTTTTGCAAAAAGAAAAAAATGTTTTCTGAAGTTTCAACATATTTTAAGATAGAGGAATATCAGTCAATATTAATATAGTCTTGGGAAAGTCTTTTATTTAAATATTTTACAGTCATATATTTAAACTCTGCCCTTTTTAATGAAATCCACGATGCCGTAATCTCTCACTCTCCATATCTGTATGTGATGAATAGAGTATGTTCTATATATGGATGAACGTGTTCCACTGGTTTTATAATCTATATAAGCTATAATTATTTTCTTCTCCGTCGCCCGTGCTCTCATATAACACTTGGAATATTGCATCCTAGTAATGAGAGATACTTAGCTTTCTTCGAGATAATCACAGCAGGATCTTATCTCCCTTTGTGTTTCAAGGAATTCTGCAAACACACGATGTCAACAGAAGTAAAACATTGCTTTTGTTGTCACTGCTGTTCTGTGACGTAGACGCGTTGTTAATATTTTTGTGTATTCAGATTACAGGCAATTGTTAATAACATTCGGAAGATCACACGGTGATTTTGTACATTTAATGCGACCCGAGAACAACGCCTTTTCAACACATTTAGACTTGTATGTATTCTGGCCAGACCTAGGGATGACAAACGACACAGCAGAGGAGCAAGGTGTGCTTGGTGACGTAGGTTCCGATTTCGCTGTGCACGACAATCCACTGGCGGACATATCAAAAAGTTTACTTGGCTCAGGGTTTGCTTTCATCATTCTAGTCCTTTTTCTTACTGTGTGTCTTCAGAAATACTGTGCGTTAATGCGCGAGAGGAATATCACTTTCAGTAGTTCATCAGGAGCCCAAGTTCCACAGCGACATTACGATGGGTTTCAAGACAATTGCCAATCAAGTTGCAGATGCACTGCACACACGGAATCTTGCTGTTAATAGACGGGCTGCATAAAACTATTATTGTGTTCAAGTTGGAAATTTTCTACTCTGGGCGGACAACTGGTTCACCATGAGCGTGTTCTGACTTTGAAACAGTACAACGGAAAACAGTTGAAAACTTGATTAAAGGGATGTTGTCTGTTAAGAGAACATTCCGAACAAATTAAACTATCTTGGCCTTGGCAAGATGCAGACGCATATCAATCTGACCTAGACTGTTTTTCTGTAATTTGGCATTTGGGATAGTTTGAAAAGGAAAGATCGTTATTCACACCAATTGCCAGCGATGAATACGATTAAAGTTACGCAAACTTTTTATTTCGAAAATGTGGGCAACGCTTGAATACTCAATCACCTTTGTCAGATATATACACCCATTAACCTGTCCGAATTGCTTGATATTATATGGAAAAATCACTTTAATGATTAGTCTGCCTTATCCATTTGGAAGATAATGCGTCGTCAAGCTCTTCATCTCTTCTTCGTTATTCGCCGGATTCTTAATTCACTTGCATTTAGAGAGTTTCCGTCTTGTTATGAAAGAGCTTACTTACTAAGGTTTATCCATAGGATAAAAACAACTGCAGACGATTGGAAAAGAGACGGATGAAAACAACTTGCCGTGAGCGTCACTCGATTATTTGTCTCTAATTTGAACAACAAGTTAGCCTGCTAATCTGTGACGGGTACATGTGTATCTACATGTATATAGCAAGTTCATGCTATTATTGATTTTTCATGGCAGTGTCACAATACTTTGACAGTTTCACGTCTATCTCAAGATTACAAAAGTGTCTATTCTGTAGCGACCATGTCACAATATTAAAGTCGACATAAGGGCGAGTGGACGATGCGCCGGATGAGCATAATTTGGCATGAGAACGGGTTGTTGTTATTGGAGAGTAATCTCACTGAGTTAATGTTAATGGGGTTCGTTTTACTTTGATTGTTTCTTATTTAAGAATGGTTTGTATTATGCATAAAAGAATTGCAACATCGTTTCTACGAAATAAAGACACCACTTCTGCTAAAAATGCAGTTTTGCTAGAGGTGAAAATGAACAGAAAATACGTTATCCTCCACTTATTTTAATGGTATTTTTGACTAAGACCTTAAAATCGATTACGTGATGAGTCCAGAAAAATCCGCTATTAATGGTGTCCTCTCGCAGCGAAACATAATATTGGTGTCATTTAATAAGCTTGACCGCCGCTCAATCCCTGAACTTCTTGGGAGAAAGTGCTTATGTGGAAATGTCAAATTTCTGTAAAGATATAGGCTTTTGATCCCGTCTTTTTAGTGAAGAGGGTGGTAAGAATCCGTCAACAAAATAGAAAGGAACAAATAATTAAATATTATATGTACTTGGCCTTCTGTTTATAGACTATTGTTGTCATATTTGAAATATTTAGCAACAGGCCAAGCATTATATATCTATACGCATTTCAAAGTTTGGCAAATACCCCCCCCCCCCCCCCCCCCCCCCCCAACGAGTATGAAAAGGCAAAGTCTGTGACAGGTGAAAATACACCACCTTGACCTAGATATTATCAGGTAACATGCGCAAGCGCAATGTGAACAATCCATAAACTTGGCAGCTTGATCAGGGAGATGTGACACAGCTTGTCACATTCTTAGTTTATTTCGTGCACAGTGTCTCAAAATTAATGACTCAATGTCATTTGAAGCGTCTTGACACAGACACCTCGGAATCAGCATGACTGAACGAACGCGGGAATCGTGGCGGGGTGTAAGAAGAGGCGCCAAGTTTGGAGGCTTCCATCTTAATTCCGGTAGTTCCGTTACCTGTATCGCGCTAGCAATGTATTTCTTTACACTGGTCATTTGTGTGCAAGCTGAAGGTAAGATTAATAAAAATGAAATGATAAACAATGTTTATTTTTTCAAACGACCAAAACAACGGAATATAAACTGGTTGAGTCTCAGGGTTCTTGCCCTCTTTCCGTTATTACTTATCTATGCATACAGCTAGTTGTCACAGTGTCACAAGAGAGCCACGACTGTATTGGTATGCAAACGAGAATTCTAATTAACCGTCTGTAGTCTGATGTGGTCATCTCGTCACAGAGAGAAATTCTGTAGAGTAACAATCTTACTCTGTATCCACACGGGCCGATTACCTATGGATGTGCTGGTATAGGTCTATTGAATTTCAACTAACACAACACGACAATAACAAGCTTATGCATTGTTAATGTCACTGATAGTTTTTCCGTACTGTTTTGCGTTATTTGCGTGAAAGCAGGTCGACGTTTGCCTACGTAATTTCATTTTGCCAAATGCTATATGTAAAAGAATAAACAAGACGGTATAGCAATATATAGAACGTACTTGCAAGCAACACGTCTTTTAACAAAGGTCATAAGCTGTCATATTACTACTACTACTAATCATACTACAGCATGTGTGTAGGTCGCAATATGACAAGGTCTCATTTGAAATTGCCAGACATTCAGAGTCGTTTATCATTGACTGGGTATACTGGTAAACATTTATCAGCTCAACCGTTTTCATGTTTATTAAACAATCGGCTGATCAGTATGCAATTGACATTGGTATCTAAAATAAATACCTGTTTATTCTTTAATCTAGCAGCAGGCTATGTATATATTATGTCAACACGCCCTGTTGTGTCACTATCACCCGGCTGCCACTATGATGCCGCTATCAATCTTTGCAACAGCTTTATTGTGTTACATGTACATGTGCTGCAACAACAGAGTACGCACATAGGAGTAGGAGGTGGGGAGGGACTAGGGGGGCTGCTTAGTCCCCCTCCTGTTTTCAACCAAGCCAGTCCAAGGAACAGAAAAGTGGGGTGGAGCTAGGGGAGCTTTTCATTTATTTCAGTGAAATATATACTTCAGATCGCGGCCCAAACCCCAGTGTCCAACATGATGCCTAGTTTTTGGCCCTTATTTCCCGTCTTAATTCTGAATAACTACCCCACCCAGTGCACGCCCCTTACATTTTGCTTCCTGATGCAAGTGATGGAGGGTAGGCGCAGGTGTTTATTCCTGTGTATGTAGTTGTGTTTTGGAGGAAGGTTTAGAAATTTGCAACGCTCAAGTCTGCTGCTGTCTTTCAATGGGCTAGCATCCTTTTAGGGTAAATCATGCTATCTAAAGTTCCAATCGCATATACATGACAGTATTATTCAAACACACAGTTGACACCCGAGCATTGCATGCCTAAGGTCACCAGTGCTAATGTCGTAATACACACTGACATGTAACCTGTGTGGTGACTGCTGGTGAGAGACGACCGTCTTCGCATGCCGTGTACACATATGACTAATGGTTCGTCATAACTAAGCTGTCACTGTATCGCATTGGGCTACATAGGCTTATTGTGCGGGACACGCTAGTTTGGAGTACTGCGTTGATTTGACTCAATCAGTGAAATATTCCAGTCATGTAGATACTTTTTTATGTAAGAGTAGATTCTTTTACTCCAAAGTTCTTTCCGTGATTATTAAAAGAAATGCAAATATTCGTTTTTATTTAAATGAAAATATAATTATGGTGGCTCACATACCGTCCCCGCATTTTAGAATAGCCTTTTTTATTGGGAAAACCGCTATTGCTTTGATTGCTAAACTGCATTTCAGACTGCGTCCTGATCTCGACGAAAGATGCAATCAAGCCTGGTGCAAAAGTGACCCTGACTTGCTCCGCAATGGCAGCCAGCGTCTGCAGTGCCATTCATAAATTCCTGGACAGGTCTTGTCAAGTGTATTTGTACTGGGTGCCTCCCACAGGCTTCGACAGTGCCGAGGAAGGGGAGATAAACACCAGTCCAGACGCCTTAATGTCCACACTGGTCATCAACGCAATGTCAGAACGCTTTGCTGGGACTTACTCTTGTACCATAAGCTGCCTTGCGTCGTCCTACACCGGCAAATACAACTTAGTTATGGAGACCGGCGGCGGCGGACCAGCACGTAAGTTGTCATCTGAAATCTTTACACTACATGGTGACCGTTTCATTGGTAACGCCAATAGAGTATCTAAAAGTGCAGTATAATACAATTTTATTTTTGAATAAAAACCATTTAAGAATTGTCCAACCCAAAGGTCCGTTCGAGGAGTCCGTTGTTTTTTAAAATAAGCGTTTATGTTACTTGCGTCTCTGAGCCTTGTTCAAGCCAATTTCAATAACTATATTTTTTTTTGACTGCTGGAATATCATACTATTACGCAAAGTAAAGATGCAAACAATGCATGCAATCAATGTAAAATAGACTTTAAATGTTCTCGCATTTTACAGTATTTTTTTTTTAATTTCTAATTTCGAGAGATTTGCATACATGCGTCTGATACGCTTAAAATGCTGCTCGTAAAATACTCATAATGACCCAAAATATTAATGACAAAATTTTACATCCACTTTATCATTTAAATAAATTACATGGATCGAAAAAACCATCAAATACGTTCCAAGTGTAATCCACGCATATGTACACACACACATACATGTTTGTACACACAAAGAGAGAGAGAGAGAGAGAGAGAGAGAGATCTAAACTTTATCAACTATTTCATAAATTTTCTATAAAGGGACCAGCGCCAGGTATGACGAGACAGAAGAGGCGTTTCAGATGTGGTACATTGCAGCTATAGTGGGAGGCGTCGTGTTCATCGTGATAGTGGTCATCATTTTTCTGGTGGCGCGCAGAAGGCAGCGAAATCGGGAGGACACGACCCAGGCAGCAACGCCACCTACTTATGACGGCAGAACAAATCCCTCCTATGAAAATTCCAACGTGAACATCCATATTTCTTCTACGCCGCAGACTACAATAATTGAAAACGGTCAATCACCGCAGATTGGAGCACCGGAACAAGTAACCCTGCGACAACCGCCCCAGAGAACCGACCGTCCCCCATCTTACGATGACTACCGTGCCTACCCAGTAATCAGAAGGTTGTCCACCGAAGAGGGGGTGCCTGTCGGCCCTGTGGAGCTATCACAAAATTTGTACACTCAGCGTCCGCCTCGTCCGGGAAGTAGAGGCTCTCGTCCATCTTCGCAGTATTCCGGTGGATCTCGTCCCGTATCGCAGTACTCTGACTTTGATATATCTCTATATCAAGACCCTTCGAATTCTACTGTTGTATAATAGGTTTAAGGTTGTATATACTCTTTTTCTTACCATGGTTAATGCACGTAAATCACTTGTGAACAGACTGAAATGATGGTTTTATTGTATATAACGTGTTAGACATTTTTGCAGATGTTATTATTTTACGTTTTAATAATGCTTCCCAGATTTAGAAAGTGTCACTTTTCTGTCAAAAACACTTTTATGAATCTGAACTCGCCTTGAGGAAAATTTACAGCATCACCGTGGAGAAAACCGCAAAAGAAATGAGGTTTTTAAAGCCTAAGGCTGGACCAAGTTGTAAGCTGTGATCGAAAGGTTATTTAATTTCATTTTAATGTAAAAAAAAAGACATCACCAATCATTGCTTTAAATATTGGACGGATTAAACGTTATGAAATGTTTATTTGTCTAAGTTTTATTTGACACAGGTTTCATCAGATTCTGTGTATATAACATATACATGTATGATATGTAGCATAACGTAAATTCAGCGTAATGCAAAGAAAAGGGTATTTTTTACAATCTACGACGAAGAAATTATATTTCATGATTTATGCACATTTAAGATATCCTCACTAGTGAACTTCGTACGCCATTCACAGGTTTTGCAGGTTATATCGGCATACCTAAATAGATAGGTATTTCAATTGGTTATTTTTGGGCGGACCATGTTTTGTTTCCTTTATCCTGTACTATGACTACATCACGAATATGGATACTAGACATAGGGTCATACACCATTTTAAAAATGGACACTGGTACTCATTTAATCGAAAGTGTTGTTAAATGAACTAAAGTAACAGAACTCACTAAAATCTTGAAAATGGAACATGGGCAAATATACTTTCTCACTTTGAATTGTACAAAATTTGATGGAAAATAAGGCTTTCATCATTTCATTTTCTATTTTTAAATTAAAATTACTTAAGCAAAGCCAAGTATATACTGCTGTTCACGTCCGTCTATTAGTGTTTCTATGTTATACAAGTCGTTATTGTAGACATTTTCTTATGCGGTTTAATGTGTTATTTTGTTACAGTTGGTGACTGTATAAATTGTATTTTATCAAAATACATGATTGCAGTGGTTAGCGAAAGTCAACAGAAGTGGAGTTGTGTTTGTACATTATGTCTGAGTCCTTTTTTGTAGTTAATATGTGAATCACGTGTTTGACACGCTACTGTTCTAGTGTACTAGTACAAGAGAAAAAACTTATTTTCAACAACTTTACCTACATGTACATCGCCAGCCTCGTCTTTAACGCTTGTGCTGAAGTGTAGATATTTAGTTTAATAAGTAGCGTTTGTATATATATATCTACTTTGAAACTTTTTATATTTGATCCCGATGCAATAAACTCAGATAACAGTGTTGTGTTTCAGTTTTACTTCTTATGATTTAAATATAAAATTACCCGTAATAATATGTTTTAACCCGAACCCTTCAAACTACGGAGTAATCCGTCAATCATGCTTCCGTTGTTCACCGTTGTGAGCTGATGTTAACATTCCATGTAAGCTTACTTTGCTTAGATAAATTACGTCTAAATTGTTACTTTAATTTTTATAATGTACATTAACTTTTCATAGACAGGATGTCATTATGTCCGAAGTAAGGGATGTATAATTTTATCTATGTAAACTTCCTTTTCTACCTACAGAGAGTTGCATAAAAAGTGAGCTGTTGTTTATGATAAGTGTACTATGGGGTAGATTCAAATCAAACATCGCGGTCAAAAAGCACGTTCGGAGCAGACCTACCTGAGGTTAAATCGGGCCATATCTAAACGTCTCATTTCCTGTTAAAGCTTAATCTGTCATAGAAAAAATGAAATTTAAATCTGCGTGGAAAGTTTTGCTGGAAACGATTATGTTATATAAAAACTTGAAAAATAATTAAGATTTTCCATTTGCCTTTTTATGACCGTCTTTTATCTTTCCACAATTTTCTTTATCAAAATCTACATCACAAAATTCGAGTAGAGAACGCCTCCTCCCTAAAATCGGTTTTCTTGTATTATTTCCCTTTAATAGTACTAATTCTTGGAAGCGTTTTTCTAAATTATTCAAAATTAGCCCAACACTTAAATCGAGATTAAATGGTACGTGATTGGAGTGCTGAATAAACCGGCTTATTAGGAATTCGAGTCTCTACTAAAATTCCAAAGACTAATTAAATAGAACTGTACACAAATTGAGGTTAGAAGTTTAAATGGTAAATTGCATCTAGGTCTCCCACAGCGGGCCAACAGAACAGGAATGGGATCGAAGAGATCTGAAAAACTGTAAATGTTAAAAATCATACAATTACTAGAAAGACCTGCTTGAAATAAAAAAGAACAAAAGTGACTATAAATGGTGTAAGTTATTCATGGAAATCTGAAAAGAGACAGGAAGGTATAGAGGGTAGATAGCGTCTGTTCCCAACCCACCGCCTGTTTTATCTTCTCTAACTCCGATAACGTTCTCTTTACACACCTCTTGAACTATCCTACCATGGACACGCTCAAGATGGAGATATGAATATCCAATGGACCCTCTTCTGTGTTTCCGCTATGACAATGACTCAAATCGGTCACATAATTCTAATTAGATGAAGAATAGAGGTAAGTCATTGAGACCATGGTACAGGATAGCTAGCAGATAAAGATTATAACGTTTGGATTTTTCAGTTTCATTTATTTTTCATTTTTTCAAGCAAGTTAAAAGGTGAGCAGTTCACGAAAGTCATTCCAAAAAGGCTTTGCTATTCAGTTTTATGAGTAATGTTTCCCCCGATATACTACTGGAATGGATATTTTGAGCGAAAGAAATATAATTAGTGATTTCTAAATGTTTTTCGTGTGAATATCTTTCTTTTGCAGCGTGCAAGTTGTTCATGATGACAGGTAATTCACAAGAGAAAGGTTCTACGAAAACGACTTATCACATTGTTGTTCTGGGGGCAGAGGGAGTTGGGAAAACCGGTAAGATTTTTTAAGATGATTTAAGAAACACGTTCATGGGGCATCTTGCATGTAATTGGCCTGCACACATTGGCCATTTTCTATTGAATTCGAATAATCTGAAAAAATCTAAACATTTTCATTATAAAAATTAAATGCCATTTCTATGTGAATCTAGACCTACTAGCATAACCACCAGTAAAAGGCAACATGCTCATATACTATCTCAGTGTAAGATATAATGAAGTAAAATAGCGTTTGTTTCCTGTGCCAGCTTTGGTAGTAAGGTACCTCACCAGGCGTTTTCTCTCTGAGTATGCCAGTACCGAAGAGTCTACTTACAACCGTACCGTGAACGTGGACGATAAAAACGTACAGATCAAGATTACCGACGTCATTGGGAAGGTGGGCGTATGGGTGTTTTCGTGTGTGGTTGTGTATTTGTGTGCGTCCGTGTTATTGTCTGTGTGTGTGTGTGTGTGTGTGAGAGAGAGAGAGAGAGAGAGAGAGAGAAAGTGGGTGAGTGTGCTCGCGTTTGTGTGTGTGTGAGGGAGAGAGAGAAAAGGAGAACTTAAACTAATCTTTTACTTTCATTTTACAGAGCGTCAAGCAGCCTTCGTACGTCCGTAGTAAAATTCAAAAGATAGATGGCATTGTTGTGGTGTATTCGGTGACAGATAGACGGAGTTATGAGGCGGCACTCAATTTGCTAGACTTGATAAGACTTCATGCCAGACCTGGTACTTCAACACCAACTATTCTTGTAGGAAATAAAGTAGATCTGGAACACATCAGGTAAGCTTTATTCCTAGTTTCTTACTTTTGAGGTATTTTAAGCGTACAAAACCAAATACTTTAAGAGGTTTAAACTTCGTTTTTCTAGGATGTAGGCGCGCCTATCAAGCTCATACCTGATAGATAAATCAGATGCATTTTATCTGTTTAACCAATCAAGTATTTTCAAATAAATAACAACATAAACATGTAAATATACAAATATAGCTAGACCTAAATGTATAATGCTTCGTAACTTTGTGAAGTCTCCCTACATTCGGTTTGGAGAGATTCCAATGTTCTCTGGTCCGACCGTCGTGCTCAGACTGTTCTGGGAGTCTTTTAAAATGAGCACTGCTCTGACACATAAGGAGTGAGAAGTTATAGTTTTATTAAACAAAAAATTATCGCTTGAAATTCAATTTTCTTAACATTGATTAGTGTTTAACATAATTTTAATCACTATGTATTACGACTGATAAAAGTTTATAAGCTGGACAAGTTTTCAATTACCCATTTATTGGGCAGCCATCTGTTAATTTAAAATGCCAAGTACAAACCTTTTCAATCAGCAGATGGCACTGCAGATAGACCACAGAATGGTTTAGTCCACAATATATATATATATATATATATATATATATACTTACTTAGCGTTACTTAGCGTTGATTTTCGATTCAGGTTCCTACTGGATCCTCTTTATCGGACTCATCTTCCAAAACTAACTTGTGACTTCCGATGATGTTAATTTCGGACCTATAATCATCATACTTGAGTTCCTGGTCATCCCACCACTTGTCTAATCTGTTCTTAAAAGAGTTTAGGCTTTTTGCACTGACAACTTGATCGGGTTGGCTATTCCATATTTGTGTTGTACGCACTGTGAAGCTGTATTTTCTCAAGTCTAATTTGGCTCTTTGAGGGAATAGCTTGAAACAATTTCCTCTGTTACCGGACCTATGTGAATGGCTTAACCATAATTTAATAAGATCTCTAGTTGATTTGTCATATATCCCAGTGACCAGTTTGTAAATCTCAATCATGTCCCCTCTTACCCTCCTATAGCTAAGTGTTGGTAAACCAAGTTTACGTAACCTTTCTGGGTAACTAAGGTTATTCATACCCGGTAGCTGTTTTGTAGCCCTATATCTTGATAAGTAACTGTAAAAAGATCCGTATGTTTATTCTTAACGATAATGTGCATATTTATCGAATACCTTTTTTATTTTTATGGTGATGTTTGAAAAATATTTCGTTTTAACATCATTCTTTGTCTATAGGGAGGTAGATGCAGATGATGCAGAGAAAGATGCAAGCGAGTATCCTGACTGTTTTCCAATGGAGAGTTCCGCTGCTACGTTACCGGACGAGGCGGCAGTCATCTTTGAATCACTGTTGAAAAAGGTGAGATCAGTTGTGCCCCTTAATGAAAAAAAGAAAAAATGAAAATGACTTTTTTGATTTATTAGTACCTACATCTTTTAGTATAATATCCAAGAAAAGTACACCTCTATCCATATATGTCTTTATGAACATTTAATGTCATCATTTTCCCTATTTTATTTATTCACCTTAATTCATTTATTTCACCTTTTTATCTATTCATTTTACGTTTTATTCTATTCATTTTACGTCTTATTGTTTTAGCTAATTAACAAGAGAGACTCACTGAAAGTACCACGAAGGAAGGTTTCAGTTGTACTCCAGGGCTCGCCCAAACTGATCCGTACACACATAAAACGTAGACTAAGCATGTTCAACAAAAGCAGGAATGGTACACTGTAACTCTCCACAGAAAAAGATATTCAAAAGGGAAGACTTCGCGTGCAGAAGTCATTGTAACTTTGTTACAGAAATTTTTAACAGAGGATTTCCCGATTAGATGCGAGCACTGTTCAGAAATTCGTGAACAAAGTTAGATGAAACTAGTAAAATGAATTCTCTTCTAATTCGTGATTCTGTTGTTCAACGAAATATTTTAATCCAATTTTGTGCGTGCGTACGTGCGTGCGTGTGAACGGACACGAAAACACCCATCAAAAGATAACAACAAACACTTGAAAATTTAACTCTATACATTTTGTCAATAAAATTAAGTAGGTTATGACCAACCTAAAATTGTTTCCCCGTTGTTTTAAAGGGATAATAACTCTTCGTTTTGGCCAAAAATAGAATTTTCCTGGAGTAAACAACAATTTTCCCGTACTTACCAATGGTCAATGAATCCATTTTTACATTCAAAGTTAGTCCCTGTTTTTTTTCTAAAAAGTTTTTTTTGTTATAATATCTTATAAGAGTATAGCCATCAATGGAGGTCACGTGGTCTAAAGACAAGTTCAGATATCAGAATAATAGCTATAACTGCCGTTTTTCTTGTACAGCAGAATGTATTATATTTCTAGGAGTTGTTCACAATGTTTTTATTGTGAAACATGGATCTTATATGAAGAGTTATTATCCTTTTAACCTGCGTTTGAAATCTGTGGGCCAGCTTCTTCGCTTTAAAATTCCCAGCTTGGACATAAATTCCTTTTTATGTCCAAGTTCCCAGATACCATTTATCTTAAGCTTGCATGTATACAACGAAATTTGAAAATATAAGACGCTGACACGAATCGGATCTGAAGTTCAGTTTACATAACAACTACCCATCATATTATAAGAAGTTCATCAGCAAAGTAAGTTGATGGCCAATAAATTACAGTGTCAAGTGTTGGGGACACCGCAGGAGACGAGCAGCTTCCGTGTGATCGCATAATGTACCAGCAGCTGCACAAGCTTCTGGAAGCTCCCCCATGCACCTCCAGTAACAGCACGGTCATTAGCGAGGGTCAGCAACAAGTTACCACACGTTCCCAGGGCCTCTACGCTATTAACTGACATGACTGTCCTTAAGCCTCTCTTACAACCCGTCGTGCGTGCTTAGAGATCGTGCGTCTTCGTAGTTCTTGTCAGGATGAAAATTAAATCGCAGCGGACGAAGTAGTAAGTAAATCAAATCCTGGCAATTATGTTACTATTATATACTACCATGTACTTATATCAAATATTATATATACAGAATATTGAATGAAACTTTTGCATTAACAGTGGATATTCCATAACATTATTTAAATATATTTGTATTATTACCATTTATATAAATTGATATTGAGATGCTGTTGGTATTTTTTAATGGTGTTTGGGTGATGGACTTGTTAACAAGCTATGTGCACTAGCATCTGAATTAAGGATATAATACTGTACTGTATTTACAGTATGTCTTCATTTTACATAATATTGGAGAAAAATAGTTTTAAGATCTTAACAAAAAACAGTCAATCTTAGTTATGCCAGAGCCCTCTAAGTTAATTTTCTGAGTAAAATTATTATACTGAAATACAGTTAAAATTTCATTAAAAATAAAATTAATTTTGGGTGGGTCCAAATCGGGGGTCTCTTTATCACCTGCAGTGCACATACCTTATACAATCGTCTAAGAGGGATCAATATATGTGCAACAAAAAAGATTATCATAATGATTGTTGTAAAATATTAAGGAGAAGATGAGTGTCTCTTATTATCTGATTTTAGATGACATCTACTGTGTACAAGTAAATGACAGTCATAAAATATGTTTTTAGAAAAGATCATATGACATGTTAAAATATCAACAATATATTTATATTTATATTATTCTATCTTTACATGAAAAAGTACTCTACCCAAAGGAACAAATAATTTAGTGTTTCCCCCATCTCTTAAGAGATTGTAACAGAGGTTAGCCACCTGTGATGGTCCAGTGTACAGCACAAATTTCAGAATAATTGCCATAGGCCTAACCATCATTTTGGTGGTAAAATAGTATTTATTATATTTCTATGTGTTGTTTTAATACAATGTATTTATTGTGAAATATGAATCTCATATGAAGAGTTGTTATCATTTATACAGTATATATATACCAGTATATATATATTAATGTGTGTGAAAATATGTTTGTATGTGTACATACAATGTAATGGAGATTTATTTCAATTCACTATTATATACTGCATCTTCTTTTTTTTTTTTTTTTTCAAACTACTGGTACTCGACTGGTATTTGTAAATTTATAATGACTTTTTCTGTGGGTGACATGGTTGTGCTTAAAAGTAATATAAGATTTATGCAAATAAATAATTTTTTTGTGTTTTGTGGTACTACACTTTTTTTATTTTTTGGTATTGTAAATTAACCGACATTGCTTAAAATCGAATATGGGTGTGCAAAACTCCCGGTCCCGTGTTTCACAGGTTTAGGCTCTGTGTATATTATAAAGGTTCTGGCAAAGTTAAATAGTATGCCGTCTAAAACAAATTATTCACTTCTACAACTTAAATTACAGTCTTACTTACAGGAAAGAGACGCCAAAGCCAAAAACAACAAAGGTGATTAGAAATATCCAAATTAAACAGCCGCCATCAGTTTAAAACGAAGTCAATTTCTATGTCGGTATATACGTACACGTGTTTTATGTTTACATCACGTGCGCATGACGTAGCTGAAATTTTTTGCGCATGTTTACTCTTGTTTAACACCAGGATTTAGTTTCGATTGGGTCCAAGGTCCAAGCGTCCCTAAACGAGTGGCCTACATTCCTATCTATCTGGGTCAGCTACACCACCTTCTCGTTGAGCCAAGACTGAAAGATTCACTGCTGAGATTTAGCCAGTTGCAAGTAAGTCAGGGATGTTTGTCTATTATATGTCTTAATTTGTTGTATCTGTATCAAGAAACGTACGTGCTTGGAATAGGGTTTAATTCACTACATAGTTTAAGCAACTGTAGGCTACTTATGGAAGATGGTCCACTCACTGACTTACTGAGAGTGCAGCACACACACGTACATTGTCAGAAAGTGAAAGTAAACTTTCTGATGGGGATTACAGTGTATGTAGCCAAGGATGCATTTTTTTTAGTCGGAAATGCGATTGTCAGCAGAGATTCCAACTTAGACATTAGAATACTCAAGATAAAAATGATTTTTTTTTTGTTTAAAAAGTGACGGTCTTGGCTAAGAGTAACGAGATCTCGAGAGAGAGAGAGAGAGCTAACACATGTGCTCAGGGCACTGCACACCAGATGTACCCCAGTTCTCAACTATCGCAATGTTTTGATACATGTACAGTGCGAGGGTGTTGGAAAATATATACCTCACTGTGTTTTTAGTAACTGAATAAATAACACGTTAATT
The DNA here is from genome assembly GCF_051362555.1 of Lingula anatina. NCBI lineage: Eukaryota > Metazoa > Brachiopoda > Lingulata > Lingulida > Lingulidae > Lingula > Lingula anatina. Next base: position 65,734,718 of record NC_141767.1, on the reverse strand, counting down.
ATTGAAGGGGATAAAAAAAAAGGTTAAGCAGGTCAGTATTAAGTACTAAGTTTTGTGGTTTTAACAAAATTTCAACAAAATTGAAAAATATACAACTTAAGAAAGAAAATGATGGATGACAATATAGAATTCACTGTAAGCTACTGCAGGTACAGTTTCACTTTTCAAAAGTAGGCTCCACCCCTTTTACATTCCCGCACAACTATGAGGCATCGCATTGTTTACTCTCCTGGGGACCACAGTATACAATCTGCCTTGTAAAATTATTTTTTTTAAATATTTATTAAGACGCCATTACGTCAGCTATGATTAACCATGACTGAATCGTTAGTTATTTTGTTTGAATTCATTCAATTTTATTTTTTGAGACTAGCTTGTGAAACTCATTGGGTTAGGGTGCTTATAGTCCATTTAAGCTAATGAAATGTTTTCGGCCTGATGTGCTGCCCAGTTTTGATATGAAGTGTATGGTCGCTTAGACCGGAAATTATACCGATATAATTCCCTGCTTAGATATAGCTAAGCAAGGGCTGATAAAGTGCCATAACTTGTGGCTGTATCAACATGGGTTACTCTTTCTTTTAAAACTATATATTACAAAGAAGCTTAAACCTTTTTAGACATACACTTTTTGAATGCAGAATCTGAAATGATTGCCGGGCAAAACATTAGGCTATGATTGGTGACCTACTACATGTATACAGTGTATTTGTATCTGTAAAAAAATTTGTGGCAGAATTATTGACAAATATCTTAGTTTTGTAATATATTTATTGCCAAAACTCAGACTTTTGATCCAGATATTAGAGGGTGCAAATAAGAGCATTGAGAGGTATCTCTGAAGAGTTTCCCTCACATTTTTTGATATTCAGTAAGATTTAATCTACAGTACTTCCTCCTGTGATAGCATTAAGTCTTAACCACTCTCACTGATTCCCCCCTCCTTTCTAAAAAAAAAAAAGGTTGTAATTAATGTTGATATTATAAACTCTGGATAACATTCATCTTTTAAACAATCATAACCTTCTTACCAGTGAAGACAAACAAAATATTCTTGGTATGAAGTAGTACAAATCCAACTATTTTTATGCGAAAGACTCCATTTTAAAAAGATCTACCCTTGCTACAACTTTCATAGTCCTACAGCTAATATTTTATTATTAATGTGTCTAAAAATGATATTTGTGTGCTTAACATGCTTGCTCCATGTTTGTTCACAAGCACCTTAATGCAAATGCCACTGTCTATTGAGGCATTTAAAATAATTAAATTATTATTATTTTGCAGGAAGATGTCAAAACTGACAAAAGTAAAAGCCATTGATGTGGGTGTCTTCAGCTCCACGGATTTGGGAAACGGCAAAATTAAGTTCAAATTCAATACCACTGAACTTGCCCAGAAACTATTAGAAAATTTCTCCTTGCTGCTGGAAGGTGAGCACATGGTAGACACAACATTGGAGTCTAAAACAGGCACAAAAGTAAGGTTTCATGCTGTGCTTCTTGCAGCCACCAGACCATGCTTTTGGTCTTACCTGGTCTCAGACATATCTGGCTGTGCTGGCAGGGCTGAGGAATCTGATGACATGGTCCTGGACACCCAAAAAGATGACCAGTGTTTGCAAGAGTTCCAAGATTTCATTTACAACAATGATGAATATCCTGAGACGGATGCCAACTACAATAATGTCTACCCAGCTTTGAGTCGTATGTACCAGAAGGAAGAACTGACAGATGTAACTCTGTCAGCAGATTTTGGGCCAAAGGGTCCACATGTCTTTAAATGCCATGCTTCTGTCTTAGCAGCTAGTAGTCCAAAACTTGCAGATGTGTTTTGCATCTTCTCCAATGCTCTGTTGTTGAAGAGAAGTCATTTTGCACTGAAAGCACCAGCTGTTGTTGTAGAAACTGTACTGAAAGCTGTATACACAGGAGAAGTCACACTTGATGATGAGAATGTTGAGATTGTTAGGAAGACTGCGACCCACTATCAGTGGCCTTTTCTTGTAAAAGCCTGTGAGCAGTTTCTTCATGGGATGGCAGATGTAAATGATTTTGAAAATACAGATTGGATCCAGTCACATTATACCACTCCCCCCGCATCAACACCATGCTATGACACGCGTGTTGGTGATGAGGAGAATGTTGCTGTGAGCAGAAAGCTGTATTTTGGCAGTAGTCTTGATGAAAGAGATGAAAATTTCAAATACTCTGCTAGGGAGGTTCCACCTGAGGAGAAAAACATACTAGAAGAATGGGAACCAGACGTGAAGTTCGGGGCAAACAGAGAACTAATGCGACCAAGGGCATCTAAAGAAGAGGAAGAGGCAGACATGAGCTTTAAAGAAAATAAAGACCAAATTTTAACCGAGATAGTCAATAATGAAAACTTACTTAAAATGGCATATCTTAAACAAAGCATGCTTAACGACATCAGGGATGATTTGGTCAAGATCCCTAGCCGCATGAAAAAAGGTGGCACGCCTGACATGAGAAGAAAAGAAAATCGGGAATGGTTTCTTCCATGGGGCCAAAATATTGATGGTACACCAGACATGAGACTTCGTGAAAACAAACAAGGCATGCTTAATGACATCAGAGATGATTTGGTCAAGATTCCTAGCCGCATTAAAAAAGAGAGCAAGCCTGACATGAGAAGAAAAGAAAATCGAGAAAAGCATCTTCTATGGGGGCAAAATATTGATGGTACACCAGACATGAGACTTCGAAAAAACAAAGAGTACATAAAACAAGAACCAGCCAACCAGCTTTTGAAGGTATGTCCTAGCAGCACAAGTCATAATGCCGGCCCCCTGAAGAGCGATGGTACCCCAGATATGAGGTATGCAGTAAACAAAACCAGCTCCAGTTGTGGTCCCCTGAAAAAGGATGGTACACCAGATATGAGGTATGCAGCAAACAAAGCCAGCTGTTCTTCAGCAGGGGCAAATAGCATTCACAGCACAAGCTCCAGTTGTGGTCCCCTGAAAAAGGATGGTACACCAGATATGAGATATGCAGCAAACAAAGCCAGCTTTTCTTCAGCAGTGGCAAATACCATTCACAGCACAAGCTCCAGTTGTGGTCCCCTGAAAAAGGATGGTACACCAGATATGAGGTATGCAGCAAACAAAGCCAGCTTTTCTTCAGCAGGAGCAAATATCATTCGCAGCACAAGCTCCAGTTGTGGTCCCCTGAAAAAGGATGGTACACCAGATATGCGTTTCAAAGCTAACAGAAGATAAACTGACATATGTGTACTTTCAGCCATGGTGAACATTGGAACTTTACATTATTGTTATAGGTAGCACTGAATGTGGAGAATCTATACTATAACACTTTATTTGTTAGAACGCAGGCTTGTAATTAGTTTTATTAGCACATAACTATATTGCTAAAGTTTGCTTAAGAATTGGCTTGATTATTTTTCACTGTTCCTGAAAGATAAAAATTGCAATGTTTGGTAAACCTATTAAATAAAATCATTTTGAGTTCTTTTGGGGGAATGTTCATGCTGCACCCTCTCTGCTCCCAAAAAATAATAATGTATTAAATAAAAAAAAAGGCATGGGAATAGAAAAATTACTACTGGATAGATATCTCTGGACAGTTCATGTAAAATCTAAAGTTGCAAAAATACATCAGTATTCTTATGTGGTATATAAAAAAATCAATAATTTTAGTTTAGGTTATAAAATAATTAAAAGATATTCAGTTCAGAATTCAATTATTGGGTTATCATAAAGGTATATAGATATTAAATACTGTCATCATTTTAGTGAGAATAATTGTCACATTTATTATGTAGAGTTTCTTATTTGTGAATATCTAGCAGTAATTAATTTTTTTCTGGCACTTTAATTGTGAATAATATTTTTGATTATTTATTTTATTACCCCTTTTCTGTTGTTGTTACTTGTTAACAGTTTTTTAACTTTACTACTGGTGCTTATTGTATGACATCATACAATAAAAATAATGCAGGTACTAGTATGCAGCCAACAAAGCCAGTTTTTCTTCAGCAGGGGCAAATACCATTTACAGTACAGCACAAACTCCAGTTGTGCTCCCCTGAAAAGGGATGGTACACCAGATATAAGGTATGCAGCAAACAAAACCAGCTTTTCTTCAGCAGGGGCGATTGCCAGCAGCATGAGATTCAGTTCTGGTCCCCTAAAAAGCAATGGTACACCAGATATGCGTTCCAAAGCTAACCGAAGATAAACTGACATACTTGTACTTTCAGCCATCATGAACATTGGAACTTTCCATTTTTTATTGGAAAAGATATTGGATACATTTTATGATAACATGTTATAAAATGTGATGAAAATTAAGAGAATTCAGCAGTGGAAAAAAGAAAAAAGAATATAGGTAGCCTGAATGTGGAGAACCTATACTGTAACACTTTATTTGTTAGAACGTAGGCTTCTAATTAGTTTTATTAATACATAACTATATTGTTAAAGTTTGCTTAAGAATTGATTTGATTATTTTTCACTGTTCCTGAAAGATAAAAAATTGCAATGTTTGTTTGGTAAACCTATTCAATAAAATTATTTTGAGTACTTATGGGGGGAGTGTTCATGCTGCACCCTCCAGTCCCAAAAAATAATGTATATAATGTATTGAATTTAAAAAAAGGCATGGGAATAGAAATTTACTACTGGATAGATATCTTTGGACAGTTCATGTAAAATTCTAAAGGTGCAAAAATACATCAGTATTCTTATGTAGTATATAAAAAAATCAATATATTTAGTTTAGGGTATAAAATAATTAAAAGATTTTCAGTTCAGAATTCAATTATTGGGTTATCATAAAAGTATATAGATATTAAATACTGTCATCATTTTAGTGAGAATAATTGTCACATTTATTATGTAGAGTTTATTATTTGTGAATATCTAGCAGTAATTATTTTTTCTGTCACTTTTATTGTGAATAATGTTTTTGATTATTTATTTTATTATCCCTTTTCTGTTGTTGTTACTTGTAAACAGTTTTGTAACTTTTCTACTGGTGCTTATTGTATGACATCATACAAAAGAATAATACTGAAGACATCCTTGTAATGGCTACTGTACACAAATAACTAATAATGAGAAACAAGAGGGAACCAGTATCCCTTCGGCAGCATGCTCCTCTGGATCTGCTTAGGCATTTGATAAAGTAGTTTTTGAATTATGGTAGATATCTTATAAAACTTTTCTGTTATTGTTTTGATTTTATTTTGGGAGTTTTCACTGTAGTTATATATAGATATCTGTGTGATGGTAATGATTATTTACCACTGACGTAGAAATCACTATCTGCAAATTTGTTTACAGTAGAAATTGCTTCCAATTTAGAGATGATGATTTACATAACTTACAATAATTATTTTCCACTAGTACAAGTTGCTACCATGGTAGAAATTATTATTACTGAGTAAATAACTATTTACTGTGACAGTAATAAAAATTTACCACATGGTAATGATTATTTCTATGGTATTTTTTTTTTTTTTTGGGGGGGGGGGGGGCGATGCAGATAATTTCTAGTATATGGAGCTTTATGGATGTGTAATTATAACTGTAGTTACAATAAATATTACTCTGTTAAAAATAATGCTGTTGAAAGCTACCCAGAACTAGAGGATCAGAGAGGCGATACTGCCTCCGAATATTGTACCACCAGCTGGAGTAAGCGCATTCGTATAGACCTCCACATACACAAAATAAGGGACACAGCCACCAGTCTTGTGCTTGACAAGCTGTAAAAATGCAATCAACAAGAATTTTCAAAATATGCAAAAAATATATATAACTAAAAATGGTACAATCAAAGTTTAGTTCATCGTAAGGTAGGTCAAAGGTCAATTTCAAGGTCACAGTAAATTGCCAGTACATGACTTCCTATTTAACTTCAATAGTAACTATGGACCTATCTCTGCCAGGTTTGGAGTTAAAAGAGAAAGAAATAAGCTCAGTTCATGATAATAAGTAGGTCAAAGGTCAAGCCAGGATATGACTTCCTATTCAAGTTCAATAGTAACTATGGACCTATCTCTGCCAGTTTTGGAGATAAAAGGGAAGCAAAATTTGCAAAGTTCAGTTCATGGTGAAAAGTAGGTCAAAGGTCAATTCCAAGGTCACATTTGGATTGCCAGTATATGACTTCCTATTCAACTTCAATAGTAACTATGGACCTATCTCTGCCAGTTTTGGAGATATAAGGGACTAAATGTTATAATTTTGGAGTTACCATAATGTGCCATAAATTTCCTACAGAAAAAATTAATTAAAATAAAGACAAGGTCAGTTTGGTCAAAATTCTTGAGATGGGAGGTGCTCTGAAGTTCCAGATGTTCAAATTTTATGAAATAATGTCATTTTTGACCACAAGTTGTCTGCTTTGCCAAGCCTTATGTTTTATTTTTCTGGAGTTCAAAATTTATTATCCATTACCGTACTACACATTTTGCTTTCACCACCAATATGTACTTTTTGATGCAGCGTAACTTTCGAGATAAAAGGGAAGCAAAATTTGCAAAGTTCAATTCATGATGAAAAGTAGGTCCAAGGTTAATTTCAAGGTCACAGTAAGATTGCCAGTATATGACTTCCTATTCAAGTTCAATAATAACTACGGACCTATCTCTGCCAGTTTTGGAGATAAAAGGGAAGCAAAATTTGCAAAGTTCAGTTCATGGTGAAAAGTAGGTCAAAGGTCAATTTCAAGGTCACATTTGGATTGCCAGTATATGACTTCCTATTCAAGTTCAATAGTAACTATGGACTTATCTCTGCCAGTTTTGGAGATAAAAGGGAAACAGAATTTGCAAAGGTAAGTTCATGGTGAAAAGTAGGTCAAAGGTCAATTCCAAGGTCACATTTAGCTTGCCAGTATATGACTTCCCATTCAAGTTCAATAGTAACTATGGACCTATCTCTGCCAGTTTTGGAGATAAAAGGGAAGCAAAATTTGCAAAGTTCAGTTCATGGTGAAAAGTAGGTCAAAGGTCAATTTTAAGGTCACATTTAGATTGCCAGTATATGACTTCCTATTCAACTTCAATAGTAACTATGGACCTATCTCTGCCAGTTTTGGAGATATAAGGGACTAAATGTTATAATTTTAGAGTTACCATAATGTGCCAGAAATTTCCTACAGAAAAAAATTAATGAAAATTAAGAAAAGGTCATTTTGGTCAGAATTCTTGAAATGGGAGGTGCTCTGAAGTTCCAGAAGTTCAAATTTGATAAAATAATGTCATTTTTGACCACAAGTTGTCTCCTTTGCCAAGCCTTTATTTTTCCGGAGTTCAAAATTTATTATCCATTACCGTACTGTACATTTTGCTTTCACCACCAATATGTACATTTTGATACAGCGTAACTCGAAAAACCGTATGGAATACAAAAAAACGGAGACCACTTTCAGTGTTGGGCTTTACATGCTCTACAAAATGCAAAAAAGAATGGGTCTCTAGCATTAACGGTTCCCGAATTAGAGACAGTTTTCAGTTTCGGTATCTTATGGCTGCTACTCCTGTGAAAATGCACCGATTGACCCCAAATTCACGGAGATGAAAGATGACCTGAAAGATAACACTTTCCAATAATATTATTGATTAAGTCTGTGTGGTGTCTGAATAACAGGGCAAATAATTTTTTTTCGTAAAAAAATTCATTTTTTTGAAAATTTTGGCCCGTTCGACCTTGAAAAAAAGGTCAAAGGTCAAATCCAAGGGCATATTTAAAATCTACACATATGACTTTTGGAAAGCCGTCTGTAGAAATTTTTCCCATAATTCCTTCTGTAGGGTAGATAATTAGCATTTAATTTTGCCATTTTTAGACAAGGGTGCATTGCAATGAGTGCCACACCTAGACCCCAATACCGACAAAGCCCAAATTTTATGTGGAACGAGTTGAGATTATAGGTGACCTAAATCCAAGAGATGGGTACGGGGGCCCTTACCGTCTAGGAGGAGAAGCGGTAACGGTAGCCGTCCGGTGGAGCCGGCGGAGCCGCAGGAGCCGGCGGAACGATCCGGACGGGACTAAAACCATGTGTACCGCCAGCACTAACGCTGGTGGTACAATAAATTACTTAAAATTTAGCAAAAAGAAACAAAGAACTTTTTATTTTTATGTACAGACACAGATATGTCTGTACATATTGCCATCACCTGTGTCTGTTGTTGCCATGCACTTTCAGTGTAAACACGATAAGTGGAAGACACTTTTACTTTTTGGCTTTATATTTACAGAGCTACTGAATATTCATAGAACGCAGGTCAAGTTTGAAAATGATCGGGCCATTGTTGTAGATGTTATGCTGTTTTTTCACTTTTCAGCATATATGCAACACTAAACACATTTCAAGGGAAACTGATAGGCCTGTTATCATGAAACTCACAGGAGTAATCAATCTTACTAAAACACAGGTTGAGTTCGAAAATCAGCATAATTGGGCCACTATTTTAGAAGTTATGCTGTTTTTTTCACATTTCCTCAGATTCAATTCTTAGGCATGTTAACAGTCTCATTATTTAACTAAAAGTGTTTGTTTGACATTTCCTGCATCTTTACAACATTGTTAGTTGATTATGTAAAAATGATGGTAAACTTGTTATCGTGTATTGTGTAATAAAGTTTCAAAAATCGAAAAAAACTCATATCATTGCAGTTTGTCAGATTCAATCATTCACTACAATGTATGTTCAGAATCTCAGAATGAAGGAAATTGGACATTTAACACTGTTCTATTGATATTTTTCCCATCTCATCAATTTTCTTAGTTGATCATATAAAAATGGCAGTAAACTGTAAATTTTTTTTTTTTTTTTTTTTTTTTTTTTTTTGTTAAAAAATTGTTAAAAATTGAAAAAAAAACATTTCAGAAAAATGCTTTCTTGTTTACATTTTAGCATTTTCAAGGTGTGACTTTGAAGTTTCATGGGACTGAAGACCTTTGCTAGTCACATTTTCTGAATATCCATGATACTAATATTTCATCGACTTTTCGAAAGCATTCGATAGTGTTTGGAGGAATGGACTACTGTTCAAGCTAAGTACTCTAGGAATAAGAGGACTTATGTATAAAAACATTAAAAGCATGTATGAAAACTCCCAAGCATGTGTTAAGACAAGTAGTGGTATATCCCCGGCCTTTAATACAACACTAGGCGTAAAACAAGGTGACACATTGAGCCCATTTCTTTTTAATATTTTTATTGATGACCTTCTTAGATCAATTGATGGCAAAAGTGCTGCAAGTCCAGATATAAATGGAATACCAATACAAGGTTTACTCTATGCTGATGACCTCATCCTTATGTCCAAGACCCCCAAAGGGCTAAGGCAAAGTTTGGAAATTGTAGAAAATTTCTGTAACAAGTGGAGAATGACTGTAAATGTCACCAAAACTAAAATAGTTATTTTCAACTCAAAATCAAAAGCTCACAGTGAAAAATTTTTTCTTTATGGAAAACCAATCCAAGAGGTCAACAAATACATGTATCTAGGTCTCCTTCTAAATCGATCAGGAAGCTTTACAGAAACCCAAAGTAATTATCTCCTACAACGTGCTACAAAGGCATTCTTCAGTCTGTCAAAGTCTCTTCCACTTCAGAGTAATGTTAACATATCCTTAAAAGAGAAATTATTTGATACCCTCATTTCCCCAATCCTTACATATTGCTCAGAGATATGGGGCTACTCTGTGTCAACGGACAACTGCCCTACAGAAAAGTGGCACTTAAAATTTTGCAAACAAATCCTTGGCCTCCATCAAAATGTATCAAACTATGGTGTATACACTGAACTTGGCCGCCTTCCCCTCTATACCAAAATACAGTTTGCATCTGTCCAACTATGGTGTAAAATTATTCAAATGTCTGATGCTACACTAATGAAACAAGCATACATACAAGAGATAAATAGTTACAAGTTGCTGACACCTTATGTCCCACCCGCAGTCCACACACTCAGGCCAGCTTGTATGTCATGGTCTGAGGGTATCCGAAAAATCCTTTTCACATTTGGCCTTGGAGATGTGTGGCTTAGCCAGTCACCTCCAAAAAACTTCACCACAATTTTCAAACAAAGACAAACTGACCACTTTACCCAAATGTGCAATAGCAAACTTCAAGCCAACAGTAAATTGTCTCTCTTCCGTATACTTAACCAAAAGTGTGAAAGGGCAACTTATGTTGATAAAATAACAAATTATGACACCTTGTCAACCCTTGCTAAACTACGTCTTAGTGACCATAAACTCCACATCGAAACTGGGCGGCACACCAGGCCAAAAACTGAAAGGTGCGACAGAATCTGTCGCCTGTGCACCCAAGGGGTAATTGAAGATGAATACCATTTTATATTCCAATGCCCAATGTACAAAACAGACAGAGTCACCTTTTTAAGTAAAACCTCAATCCTAAAAGCTGATCCCAGGTCACCAGACAGTCATTTATGCCATGTATTTAACAGTGCCAAAAAAGATACTCTAGTGTCCCTCTCCAACTTTATAATCAAATCATTCAAGAGAAGAAGTGAAGTAGTTGCTCTGCTTGGTAACTCTTAGCATATCCCTTAAAATGTCAGTGTATGGTCCCACTGTTGTGAGAAGTGACTCGGCAGTGGGACTGAACATTGTCGTAGTTTTCTGTTGTTATGTAACTCAAGTTAACATTTTTTTAATAACTCATTTATTACATAACACGTCCAGCCATGCTGGCTATCTGGTAGAGAAGGAACAATGCATTATGGGAGATATGTTAATTACATTACAATATGCAACATCTCCCTTTTTTTTTTAAATAAAAATAAATCCTGGAATTATTATTATTTTTTTTTAAGTTGCTAATAAACATAATCAGTTCACTGTCCGTGTTGTCTTTGTCTCCAAGACATTTCAATGTTCACAGTTCATAGGCACATGTAAATGTTTTTTTTTTGTTTTAACACAAAAGTCAACAGAATCTCAAGTCCAGAGTTCATAAATGAAACAATTATGATTTAGCTTATTCAAATTGCAGTCAATTTTGTGACATCTTTCACAACTGACTTGTTACAGTCACTATTACTGAATTTATTCATAAGTTCAGTCTCTCTGGAGGTTTAATGTTCCTGCTTGATCTGCGTAAGGGTTGAGATTGAGGTGTTTCACATTTTGTAACAGTCTCTGTGTTTGTAATGTCAACAAGAGGTTCATCAGTTTCCTCAATCTCATTGTTTCTGAAATCAAAATGTTCTTTTGTCTTATGAATGTGTTTCCTGTTGCGTCGGTAATTTCCACCATTGGATTCCACATAATAAGATCTGGGTTTGTCTGATACAGTTTTAACTTTGGCAGGTTGCCATGTATTATTCTGAGTGTCATACATGCGAACAAATTCTCCTTCATGTAAAGGTGCAAGTGGTTTGGCATGCTGATCATAGTGGGTTTTACTTGCGTTCTGTCTCTTCTGTAATGCTACATTGTAGTCGGAGTTCAACTGTGACTGTCCAGCGGGAATATTTGTTTTATACTTCCGGTTATTCAATAACTCACAAGGCGCTGGTAGGTTGTGATCAATGGGTGTTGTGCGAAGACATAACATGGATAGGTGGGGATCTGAATTTGATTCCCATGCTTTCTGAAATAGACTTTTAACAGTCTGTACCATTCGTTCTATGAATCCATTTGACTGCGGATACATAGGTGAGGATGTGATGTGCGTAAATCCCCAAGTGTTTGCGAAGTTTTTGAATCCTTCTGATGAAAACTGAGGTCCATTGTCAGTTTTAAGAATCTCAGGGATGCCATGCTCCTCAAATATGCTCTTTAAGTGTGCAATTACACTGCCTGATGATGTACTTGGAAGTTTCCGCACTAAGGGATATTTGCTGTACTGGTCAGCAACTAATAAGTAGTCAGTTTGTCTCCAATAGAACAAATCTGCTGCTAATGTGTGCCATGCGCGGGGAGGTACATCTGCTGGCAATAAGGGTTCCTTACTGTTGGCAGCTTGGTGTTTCTGGCAAGGTGGACACAGTCCGACTGTGTGCTCAATATCATTATTCATGCCAGGCCAGAATACTGATGATTTTGCACGTAGCTTACATTTCTCCACTCCCTGGTGGGCATAATGTAGCTGTTTAAGTAGGTCAGGGCGAAGTACTGTAGGAATAATCATCCTATTCCCCTTCATTATGATTCCATCTGCGATGCCTAACTCATCACGGTAGTTCCAGTATGGGTGAAGAATTTCTGGACACTCGCTGCGTGTAGCTGGCCATCCTACAGAAATCATTTCACGAAGAGCTGCTAGCTGTGGTTCCTTACTAGTTTCCTCGCGAATTTGCTCAATGCGTGTTGGACTTGCGTTCATGTACGAGTGTAATTCATGTACTGTAATGTCAAGTCCTTTGATGTCGTCACCATCACAAGGTTTCATGCGAGAGAGGGCATCAGCTAGTCCTATATTTTTGCCTGGGACATACACAATCTCTGTGTCATAACACTGCGTTCTCAGCAACATGCGAGTCAGACGCGGTGGTGCGTTGTGTAGGTGCTTCTTGAAAATGGCTTCTAGAGGCTTGTGATCAGTCTCTACTTTAACATGTCTACCATAGACATAATGGTGAAACTTTTCAAGACCAAACACTACTGCTAACATCTCGCGTTCAATATTTGAGTAACGTGACTCTGTTTCTGTGAGTGCTTTGCTAGCATATGCAACTGGGCCTTTATCCTGGATTAAGGCAGCTCCTAATCCATAAGATGAAGCGTCAACTTGGAGTGTAAGTGACTTGCTACTGTCGTAGAATTGTAGGTTGGTGGCGTTTGCTATTTCTCTTTTAATCTCGTTGAATGCAATACTGTGTTCAGCATTCCACTGAAAAACACTATCCTTCTTGCACAGGTCTCTGAGACTGGCTGTAAGTTGAGACATATGGGGAATGTATCTGCTTAGATAATTGGTCATCCCAAGGAATGTTTGTAGCTCGGATACATTTCTCGGCTCATTCATCACATTAATGGCTTCTACCTTTGCTGGGTCTGGTTTTAGCCCGTCTTTTCCTATGATATGACCGAAGAATGGAATTTCCTCCTTTCTAAGAATCATCTTGTCTTCATTAAAGCGTATCCCCTTTCTTCTGGCTGTATCTAATACTACGCGCAGAGTCGCATCGTGGTCAGATCCGTCTTCTTGCCAACCTGCTATGATGAGGTCGTCGGCGATTCCGGTACACCCTGGAATGTCTTTGAATACTTCTTCAATCTTGGCCTGGAAGACGTCTTGAGATAGCGAGAGGCCAAAGGGTAGTCTGTTGTATCTAAATCTTCCGAAGGGCGTATTGAAGGTAGTCAGAAGAGAACTTTCTTCATCTAACATGATATTCCAATACCCACTCCGAAGGTCAAGTATACTGAAATAACGTGCGCCACTCAGTTGAGGTAGGATGTCATCCAGTGTTGGTGTGTAGTGGTGTGGACGTCTAATTGCCGTATTTAAGTCTTTTGGATCCAGGCAGAGACGTATTTTTCCATTGGGTTTGGTAACACATACACATGAGTTTACCCATTTCGTTGGTTGTGTGACTGGTGACAGGATCCCTTGCTCAACGAGAGAGTCCAACTCCTCCTTGAGTGCTGGCTGCAATGCAATAGGTACACGGCGTGGTGGGTGAACAACAGGAGAAACAGTGGGGTCAATATTAATGTGATATTCCCCATCCAATTTCCCGATACCTTCAAAGATATCCTTATACTCTGATAGTATGGACTGTCTTGTCACTGTATTTATGTTCAGAGTAACAAGTCCCAGTTTCTGACTGGTTTCCATTCCTAGTATAACTGGTCCTTCACAGTCCACAATATAGCTGTCTGAGGTCACCATGACCTTGTCATTTGTGAATGTCAATGTTGCTATTCCACATACTAGTAACTTACTGCCACCATATGCAGTAATCGTGTCATTCGTAGGCTTTAGCGGTTGCTGAATTGCAAGTTTTTTGAAAGAAGACAGTGGTATTACATTTCCCTCAGCACCAGTGTCTATTTTGCAACGTAATGTTGAAGTAGAGTTCCCAACTTTAACTTCAATGTCAGCAAATGGCTTGACTGGGGACTGTTTTGACTGAATACTATCTACATATATAGAGTCAAAGTATACACTGCTACTGTCACTTTCATTTGCTACTGAATGCACAGTTTTACTATGGGTCGATGCAGTTACTGTTTTTGTTCTACATACCCTTTTCCAGTGATCTGGCTTGCCACATTTGAGACAAATTGTACCTTTAGCTGGGCACTGTTGAAAAACATGTTCAGTTCCACACTTACCACATTCTTGCAGTGGCTGTCGTGAGCGTTGTTTGTTTGGTACCTTTGATTGAGTTTGCTGGCGAGGAGTGCGATGTTGTGGCTGTCTGAAACGCGGTCTCCCTCTTTGACTGTTTCCACTTGGCCGTAGTGCATGAATTTCCTTTGCTGCTGTACTGTGAAGATCCTCAATCTGTTTCTTAGTTGCTTCCTCTGTTCGTGCAATAACAAGAGCCTGATCTAAAGTCAAATCGTCCTCTCTTTGTAATAATTTCGCCTGAATTCTCTCCGAGTTAGTGCCAAAAATGAGAGTGTCAATTATGTGTTGATCAACATCGGTATATTTGCATTCATTTGCCACGAGTCTGATTCGTCTGACAAAAGAATCAATGCTCTCACCTGCTTCTTGTCTGCATGCTCTAAGTTTAAATCTCTGAATTCGAAAGTTACTTTTGGGCTTCGTGTATTCTTCCAATTTTTGCCAATACGAGGTCAACACGTCTGGATCATCAATGTTAAAAGTTTTCACAATTTCGCGGCCTTTTTCTCCGATCCAAAGGAGAAGAAATTTCACTTGTCTTTCCTCTGCTACAGCATCTAAAGGTCCTTCAAATATCAATTCACACTTTTCCTTGAAAAGTTTGAACGTACGCGGTAAGTCCATGGATTCCCAGTCCATGTGAGGCGGCTGTATCCCATACATGTGCTCCATTTTTTTTTTCCTTTTTTTTTTTTTTTAGTGATTCTAAATCCGTTTTTATCTTGTAGTTTGTGGGTCATCCAATCTCCAAATTATGCTACATCCAATGTAGATCCCGATTCTGACACCATGTCGTAGTTTTCTGTTGTTATGTAACTCAAGTTAACATTTTTTTAATAACTCATTTATTACATAACACGTCCAGCCATGCTGGCTATCTGGTAGAGAAGGAACAATGCATTATGGGAGATATGTTAATTACATTACAATATGCAACAAACATGGCACAATATTTATATCTGTGTAACTTATTTACTTATCTGTCTTATGTAATTGTCATTAGTCGTAATTATCCATGTCATCAAACTGGCTTTAAACAGCTATGTAACCTTGGTTTAAGTTTAAACATATTCTTTTTGTGTAACATGTTTATAGTATGTTTATGGTAAATTTAAAATCACACCAAGGTTTATCGCATTGCTTAGATAGAATATTTTATGAGTAATTTTACTGATACGTATGTCCATTATATAAAGATGGTAATGCACTAACTGTATTGTATCGTCATTAGTATATCATATTGTACAAGGTCATGACAATCTATGTACCAGTACAGAAATAAATTGAATTGAATTGAATTGAATATTTTATTATTAAAAATTGATGGTCATTATGCTGTTAAACATTATGTAATATTGCATCAAAATTTGAAGAAACCCCTATTTTAGGCACTGCTCCCATGATGACCACTTAAGGAAAACCATGTCACTTATTGTTCTCAAACTTACAGGAAAGAAGCATAGGACTAAAACACAATTCCATTTGTTAATGCAGTCTGTTTGGTAATTCTTTCTGGCAGTTAAACAGTTTTTTTGTGAAAATTTAATTTTTCACATATTGGCATTTTCAAGGTGTGACTTTGAAGTTCCATGGTCCTGAAGACCTTTGCTAGTCACATTTTTCTGAATATCCATGATACTAATATTTTATTATTAAAAATTTATGGTCATTATGCTGTTAAACATTATGTAATGTTGCATCAAAATTTGAAGAAACCCCTATTTTAGGCACTGCTCCCATGATGACCATTTAAGGAAAACCATGTCACTTATTGTTCTCAAACTTACAGGAAAGAAGCATAGGACTAAAACACAATTCCATTTGTTAATGCAGTCTGTTTGGTAATTCTTTCTGTCAGTTAAACAGTTTTTCATGAAAATTTAAGTTTTCACATGTTAGCATTTTCAAATTCTTTGACTTAGAACCTCCATGGGCTTGAAGACCCATGCTAGTCACATTTTCTGAAAATCCATGATGCATATATTTTATTATTAAAAATTGATGGTCATTATGGTGTTAAGCATTATGTAATATTGCATCAAAATAGAAGAAAACACAATTTTGGGTGCTGCTGCCATGATGACCATTATGGGAAAACCATGTTACTTATGATTGTCAAACTTTCAAAAAAGAAACAGGACTAAATGCAGCCTGAGTTGGAAAAGCAGTGAAATATTCATTGTTATCGTGTTGGCCTATTCATTGTGTGACTCAGAGCTCCCATGGACATGAAGCCGAATGTTAATCAAATTTTCCACATGTCCATGCTATTTATAGCAGTGACATAATAGGCCTAAACTTTAATGAAACTTTGCAATAAAACAATATGATATCGCTCTTAATTCAAGGTTTAACACCAATGACACAATATGCACCTGACACGAGCTGACATGGGAAAAAGGAAACTATAATTATAAGTGTAATTATTCGGTGACATCGGTGACATGATAGAAATTATAACTAGCCAAACGTATTGGTTAATTCCATTGAAAATTTTAAAAACATTTTTGACAAGAAGACAGTGTGAAAAACAAGGCCAGCATTTTGGTATGTGAAAGAAAGTGAATTTGAAATGTATGTCGTATACTGGTAATACACGTGCGTGTAAGCACTTTACACAACATCGGTGACACCGGTACATTAGTTAGTACACTAGAATCTAACGTGAACCGCAGAACGTGTTCAGTAAAATTCGGATTGCAACCATCAACAGTGTTTGTTCATTCTCTAAATCGGGTTAACACAGGGAAGGATACCACTCCGAAAGATGTATGATTAGGTCACTCGTGTTGAATAATCATGTGTTGAATAATCATGTATAATGGAAAAATACGAGTGAAGAACTGCGGGTACATGTTGCAGTGCTCGTCGCACGTTAGAAAAATAACAACAACAGAGCATTCAGCAGAAATGATTGCTTTAGTGGTGATTGGTTAAAATAGTGCGTCGCCATTATGCCATTGAACATCGTTGAAGATGGGATGAAAACAAGAGAAAGAACAAAACTGCGTTAATTGCTGTCATAAGTACTCAAACAGAGGAATGGCGTCACTGATCAAGAACCAGATCCTTAAACATCTCTCAAAGTAAGTTAAAATGCTCATGCCTAACCGATCTAAATGTGCTGGCATGAAAAATACTATCGCCATTGGCTCAGTCATATCCGCAAATAATGTGAGTTGAATGCGTTATGACAGCATTGTTTTGTGATGACATACAGTTGCGGATATATCACTGGCGGAAAGTTGCTACCGGCTTCACTGATGGTTAAACAAGTTTATAAATAAAATTTGTAAGATATGTTCATGCGTTAATAGGGTACCCAGGCTGGGTTGTACCAAATATTGATGTAAACAATAATGGAGGAATGTGTCCCTTGAACAATAAATAGTATCATAAATTGTCTTTTAATTCACATTGTACTTAGGCATATGTTTAGAGAGCTTAAGTTATTATTATAGCAGTTAGTCACCTTCAAGTCCCAAGCAATATAGAATAATTTAAGAGGCTTCATAAGGCATGTTCTGTTTAGTCCTCTTCCATAGTAAATCTAAATGTCTCTTGTCAGTTGTGAACTTCACAGTGACCTTGTGCCAGTTTTAGCCCTGAATCAATATATAAGACAAAATGAAGAAGTAATGAATAATCTGACCTGTTCTTACTAGGTTTTAGTTGCCAACTTTCTGACATACAAATGTACCCTTACAGTGGGTATATGTTTAACAGGCATACTGATGAAGGCATTCCTTGTATTTTGACATTGTGTAAAAGTGCCAATCTGAAGTAGTTCATTGCTTGAAAATGATGCCCTGTACTGTAGAGCATTACCAAAGACCAGCAATATAATATATAGGATAGTGAAAGAAAGAACAAAAAAGTAAAGATTACCATCAAAGGTCTAGTTATGCTCTGCAACACCTTGCATTCAAACAGATCTCACTTAGCTGATTAAATTCTATAGATCTATATATCCTTAATAAGGAAATTGGTTCATATTACTCTGCCAATGGATCAAATTAAATGGATAGATGCACTAAATCCACAATGCAGTTTGAAATATTGAATACTCACATTCTCTCCAATAAATGGGAAATAAATTTATTTGAATTTTGAGAAATATCAGTATATAAGCATTTATTTAAGGTACATTTGGGAGATACACAGTTGCCTGTCTAATGCCCTTCTAGTTTGAAATAACCGTGACCACTGTGTCCATTCATCTCTCTCTAACACATTGTAGAACAATTTTTAAGAAAATTTCATTTGTTTGTGTTTTTCTACAGGTTTACCAAGAATCTATCAGCAGATAAGATTAACCTGAGCACATTCAAGGGAGAAGGTGAGCTCACCAACCTAGAACTCAATGAGAATGTATTAATGGAGCTGCTGGATCTTCCAACATGGTTAAGGCTTAGCAAAGCTGTGTGCAACCGGGTGTCAATCAGGGTAAGCTTATTTAATATCTAAAAGATTAGTATAGGGTCAGAATCCACACATAATGCTGTATAATATTATTACTAGTAACACAACAGTATAATAAGCATGCAAGGGCATTTTTACCACTTTAGAAACTTTTAAAGAAATTTACTGACATCTTGTTTGTAAAGAAAACCTCAAAAGCAAAGATCATTTATATGAATTTGAATGTAGTGACCATGACTTGGTCAGGGCCTTGTCTCTGTATACATACCAGTAGTACATAGCCTGAAGTGGCCTTAACAGACACACCTCTTCATAGTTTAATACTTGTAACTAGTTTTACATACAGACTTAAAATGATATCAGTTCCTATTCCATGAATTTAGTCTGTCTACTGATCCTGTCTGCTGTGATCAACATTTATAGTCTACTGTCAAAATTGTCATGAGACCTTAGATTTATTGATTGTCATTATGTGAGAACAACTATGATTTATAAATTTTGTAAAAATCAAATCAATTAGTATAACTTTTAGTCTAAAACAAATTCTATAATATTATGCAGTCATATATAACTTTTCACATAAATGAAAAGCTTTCATAGAAGATGAAATTGATATTGTATAATATGGATCTGTGGGCAGATGGATTGATGTCATTAGTTATGACAAAGCAGGTGACAGGGCATTGCTTTATATACTTAAATGTGTGTCTGTGCTTGCCATTGTGTGAAAGGAAAAATTAAGGAGGAAAAAGCTCAAGATCCAAAGAAGTTTGATAGATGAATCTAAGAAAAAAGTTCACATGATTCAATCTGAATAGCATTGTAGGCATAAAGCTTGATGTAAATATGATAGTCTATTAATCAATATATAATGAAATGATATATGTTAAGGATTCATTTTACATTTTTCATTACTGGTACATATGCATGTTAGAGCATGACAAAAAAGACCTTCCTTTGTTGTAGGGTTTAATTCATTTTGATGTGAAAAGGAAAAAGATATCAATAAATATTCTTCAGACATGTGGGACTTTTAATAAGTAGTTTGTTTTAAGATTTATGGGAACTACACAGGCTGCAAAAGATTTAACATTAGAAAGATAAGCTTTTTTTTCTCAGAGAGGACATTTGCAAAATGTAACCACACAAATATATTACTACACATGTTGGGGTATATGTATTTTTTTGTTTGTTTCCATTTCATTCTGACTAATTAGATAGATAATTATGAAACGATTTTAAACTGTTTGCTGCTTTGTAAATTAATATGACGTCAATGAATAATTTAAGCATAAGTGGCAACCTACAAATACTCTAGTAATGCAGCCACATTACATAAATGGCCGAGTGCCCTAGCAGTAATTTAGCCATCTTTGTAAGTGACTTCACTATCTATAGATGACTAGTATACCCTGTCTGGTTACACCAAGATTGATGTACTTGGTATTTTTAACTTTGTAAAAAAAGCAACTGTGAGTGTTCTCTGAAAAAAAGTTCCAGAGAGAAGTCAGTTAAAGAAAATATTGTTTTTTTTTTTTTTTCATGATTTTAGAAATTTGAGCCATATCAGCTTACATGTCTCACAAGGTTCATAAAAGTATTTTATTAATCTGGTACTTTTGTAAGCTGTGAATAAACACAGGAAGGATTGAAATTGTTTAGAATAATCTTAAGTTACTATTTTTAATTTGAATAGTTCAATAATCTTTATTGTTATTTTTTTCATTAAAGATTCATTGGACAAAACTGAAGAGTCAACCCATCTGTCTTGTAAGTATTTAAAAACACCTAATATTAAGAAAAATGATGTTAAAGCAATAATAACTCTTCGTTTCGGCCAAAAAATGAATTTTCCTGGAGTAAACAACAATTTTCCCATACTTACCAATGGTTAATGAGTCCATTTTTACATTCAAAGTTAGTCCCTGGTTTTTTTCTAAAAAGTTTGGTTTTTTGTTAAAATCTCTTAAGAGATTTTAACAGAGTATAGACATCAATGGAGGTCACGTGGTCTAAAGACAAGTTCAGATATCAGAATAAAAGCTATAACTGCTGTTTTTGTGGTAAAACAGAATATATTATATTTCTACGAGTTATTCACAAGGTTTTTATTGTGAAATATAGATCTCATACAAAGAGTTATTATCCCTTTAATATTTATCAAGCATTACATCGAGTATAAAAATGTCTGTTATTTAGGATACATATCTTTCAAGTTAAAGTTTCCTGTGCATCATAATATCACACAAGCTAGATCTGTGTTAAGAGAGTACATGTTGTGAAATGTGTTTGCACTAGAAATTTTTGCACTCCAGGCTAGAAGTGTATGGAAAATAAATGAATTTATTGTTTTGAGTCTCTTATCCAGTTAGACAGCTGGTTTATCTTTTTTTTTTGTTGTTGTTGATTTATGAGACTTCATTTATCTTGTAAGAATGATACCCTGGTTGATAGATTCTAGTGTTTATTTGATGACTTCATTGTACTGCTTGATTAAATACAATCTATTGATAATATTCTGGGTTTGTTGACCGATTTTTGAATTTATGCATGTACTACAAATTCATTGTTGATCTCTTGACATTTATTCCCCCCCCCCCCCCAAAAAAAAAAAAAATAATAATAATAAAAATACCCAGTTACATTTTCTATAAAGAATAGAGCACACTATCTTTCAAAAACTCAGGTTTAAAATAAAACATTTTATGCGTGTATTGATAACTTAAAGTGCATAGAGTAGAACTATATAGTAGCCTGCTTTTTAATTTGATGTTCTAATTTTATGACTTTATGACTTAAAAATACAGTATCTGTAAAATTTGCAATTTTCTCCCATTGAAAAGATAGAGTAATTACGGTATCCATATGATCTTTCCTTTTTTCAAACCACCACAAGGTTTTGTATAAACCACATGCAGTTGAACATTATCTGCATATTGTCATCTGTTTGTGTTTGTATTTGTTAAATTTGTCTCAGTATCTAGATGAGGTGGTAGTAGAGATGGAGACCTGTGATGAGCCAAGGAAACCACAGAACCTGGATGGCATGCCAAGCTACAGGTCAGTATTTTATGCAACAATTGCCTGGCTTGATTTCTTTGTAGAAAAATAGCTCAACTGGCACTCTGGCTAGTTAGTTATGAGTTACCAAAATAATTAAGTTGTGGTTAAGAAGTCAATTTATCTGTGTCTGTGTTGGGGTGAAAATATGCTTTTGTTTATTGCCATACAATTAACTTGATGTCTCATCACTATGCTAACAGGCATGTTCAAAGACTTTTAACTTAAAGATGTAGGATCTTAAGGATTATTGATTACTTACTTAGTTATTTATGATAATTGATACATTTGTAGTAGGAGATTGATTTCTTAGCATCAGTAATGGAAAGGTTGTCAGTTTTTCTTAATAACTTGAAATTGAGTGCAATGTATGGATTATAAAAGTCTGAATGTATTGTTTTCCAGATAGAGATTGCTGTATTTTGTCTTAAGATACAATTGTTTCTGTGTTGTTAACCATGAAAGCATAAGAAATATGAATGGTAATGAGTACAATTTCATGATATATGCTAGATTAGGGGTTTTAAACACCATATTGCCACGAAAGATTTTAAACTGAAATTTATCAGTGTTATGTATTTACAATGATGACTATTTTGAATGAATATTTTTCCTTCCAGCTCTGGAGGCAAATATGGTTTTTTGGACAAAGTGGTGGATGGAATGTTTGTATCAGTGAATTCTGTCCTTGTAAACTTTAAGGCACATGCCTTTCATGGTTCTATTCAAGTGAGTATATTTTAACCAAATAGAAAGGAGCATTCAAGATTTTGAATTTTTTGTAAATCATGTATTTAATATTTGTGATCACATTTAAAATATTTTTCATAAAAACACGGGCATTCCTCTAATTTACTTTGCATTCAGTTTAGATTCGAATTCAGATTACATTTCATATATCCTTTTTGCAGTTATTTTTTCAATTTCTTATCCTAAGCAAAATATTCTGTTTAAGATGTCAAGAATCCGAGTTGAGAGTAAGAATCCATTATGGCGTCAGGTCAGTGACATTCGCCAGGGCCGAATAAAAGACCAAGACCGTGGTCTCCTGTTGCTGTTCAAAGAAGTGGAGTGGCAGACGTTACGTATCGAAGCCAGTGCTCTCTCCTCACATGACCCAGATTTGGCCAGCACTCCTCTCAGACTCATCACAAATCAGTCCAAGATAAGAATTACTGTAAAGAAGACACTGTCAGGTGTGTGGGCTGTAGTTGACCCAGTTTTTTTATTTAATTTTCTTGTCTCTAGACTTAAGTCAAATATATATATACGTTATTGTACAACCTGATAGCATTGCCACAAGGTGATATGGTTGTGACTTTACAATACATGACAAAGTATATGTTTGCCCTCAAATGTTGATATATAACTTATCGTCTTTCTTATTGATTTGTTTTTCTCTATAAACTTCTCTCTCTTTACTGTTGTATCCTACTGAATGCTAAATCAAGGCAATGATAATCATTTATTGAAACATATTTCCAGACTGCAGTATAGTTTCCTCTAAAGTTCAGCTAATTTTGGATGACTTACTGTGGGTGC
This sequence comes from Lingula anatina, assembly GCF_051362555.1. Lineage (NCBI taxonomy): Eukaryota > Metazoa > Brachiopoda > Lingulata > Lingulida > Lingulidae > Lingula > Lingula anatina. Next base: position 65,711,354 of record NC_141767.1, on the reverse strand, counting down.
TGACTGACTCCCAACTGAAAGCAGTCATTCTGTATGGGAAGTCCTTGAAAGAAGTGCTCCAAAAATCTGCAGATCAAAGTAAAGAAAGTGCACTCGAAAAACTACAGGTAAAAAGTTATACTTATAATGTTAGGGGAAAGAGGCTTAATTGTGCTTTTTAAGTTTAAGTCATACTAAAAGTTTAACATATGGAGGGTTTATACTTATAAATGATGCAACTTTTTAGTGAATTGTTTAGGAATTGTTTAGAAATATACACACATACATAGATGGAAAACTAAGTTTTAGAATTTTTCCTGTAGAAACAAGGTCACATTCAAGGCTCAAAGGAAGATAATATTAAGCTACAGCAGCAACATCAACAACAACAACAACAAGAAAAGCATTCCAGTAAACATTTGGAGTTCAGAAAGTTTTTTGATAAGTATGATGTGATTGAGACATCTTATCACATATTCTTGGGGAGGATAGACCTACATTTGTGCAATGAATTCAGCCATAGCAATGAGGGTAAGTAGCCTTTCTGAGATATTCACATTTTGCATCATGTGTTTAGACATATAAAATAGACAAGATGTGGAACATTTAAAAAACAACAATTTCTCTCAGTCAAAGATTGCCAGGGTACAGCATATCCAATTTAAAATGGTTGACAAAACAAAAATCAGTAAAGCCACTTTTCAGCTGTGTATTTACATGTACTTCAATTTCTTCACTTACAGAGGAAAGACAAATCTACAGTGTTGATAGACAGATATTTAGACAGGTGTTTGCTGAAAGTTAGTCAGAATTGTTCCTAACTCTGTTCATTCTTTTCTTTTCCATCTGTAGGGTCATCTTGTCCAGGCAAGAGCAGTCTCCTTGATGGTGGTGCCATGCAGATAACACTACACAGGATATCTTTGGACCACTATCCTTTCCATCCCTCCAGTAAGTCAGTGGTGATAGTGGCAAATACTGTGAATTTATTGTCAGTCTTTTTATCCTTCTTATAATTTCAAGCTTTGTCTTTTGCAGAATGGAATATTTCTTTCTGGTTATAGTGACTCAAGATTTTTACTCAGATTTAAATGTTTTTTGTTTTGCACCTGACTCTCACTGACAGTAAATCACTAGTGCTTCTATATAGATATGTAAAGGAACAAAATGTAAATATATGACAGAAAAGACAAGAAGAAATGCTGATGAAATTTTATATAAAACTAAGTCAAGTTACATGTAATTCATGGATTAAAGTATTTTATCACAACAGGCAATGAAAGGAAGCATTTTGTGAAGTTCAATGATGACTTACAAGCTCGGAATGAGTGGACACAAGTCCTCCTGAACAGATTCAGAGAAGAACTCCGGGAGATTACAAAGCAGAGCCCACCTGTTTCACCCTTTCACACAAGCAATGCTCCGAAGGCAGCTTATCACTCTCAGTCTACCCAAGATCAATATAATTCACCCAGAGCTCAAGGTCATAAAAGCCATGGACAAAAAGTGCAATCAGCAACCAAACTGCAACCACAGAAACCAGCCAAACTGCTAGAGAGCTGTTTTATCTTCAGAATGGAGGATTTTATATTATATAAAGTTTCTACTTCTTCTGACAACAAGAAGGCAGGACCAAAAAAGTTTTTCTGCTCTGACAAGAAATCCCTTCACCTGCCTCCTGAAATGTCATCTATTCATGTAGAGTATACAAGTTACTATTTTCCTCAAGGAGTAGACTACCCAGGTAAGGGCACTGATAATTTGTATATGAGGAAAATCTATTTACTAGATTTCTGAATCTGACACTGATTGGGCTTTGTTTGGTAGAATTAGATGATGAGTTATTGGATCTAAAACCTCTTTTTCGTGCAGTTCTTTCCTATAAACCAAGAACTTAAGCCTTCTCAGAATTATATGTTCCTTGCTGTGTGCATCATTGCCAAGTCTTAGACAAAGTGTGCATTTTGTTTAGTTTATACTCCTGTTCTTTTTTGGCAGTGCCTAGTTCCAATCTGTTTGTAAAGGTGACACCCTTCCAGTTGACTGTGGACTACAGGACAATATTGTGGTTGAATGCTTTCATGCTAAGTTTAGCTCATACTGCTGTAAGTTTGCTCTCACAAAATTTAACATTGCAGTATACCCTTTTTTTAAACCAAGAGTATGCTATTTCAAGCTAAGCCAGCTTGCCTCTCAACTAGCTGTATAATACTTGCAAGATTTATAAAGAAAAAAATCATTGCGCACTAGGCTTCCACCTGGATCGGTTAATGAAGCTAAAAACCACATAAAATACTCTAGAATACCAAACACAAATCAAATAAAATATGTCATATAGTAACTATTCACTAATAAAAGCTTCTGGTCACATACATTAAAAGTTCAAATAAAATGGAATCGGCCATTAGATCACAACCAAACCAAATCCACATACCTTAATAAGCCACAGCTACATTATCATAATACTATCATAATATTGACCATACTGACCACCTTTTGAAATTCAACCCACATCTCTGTATGAAAATCCCAGCGTCAGGTCAAGGTGACGGCCAGTGTGAATTATAATACAAAATTATTTTGGCAGAAAAGGAAAGATTGATCAGAATTAGTGGATGTAAAGTTAGCATTGTGCATCTTGAGTAACTAGTCTGTGATATGTGATGGATTGTATTTATATGTAGGATATAGAAATAGAAGATGGACCAAAGGAGCATGTGGATATCAGAATAGACCTACTGATGCCAAAGGTTTGTTTATGTACTTGATAAACAACATATCATTGCTAATTAAGCATTTTTATGCAGTCATACAGTCACATTTAGTACACTCTAAACTTGATGAAAATTGTAGAGATATTTTCCATTTGGACTGATGATCTTCAGATTAATATCAGCCCATGTAAACAATTGTAAGTTCAATATTTTACATTAGGAATTACTTTATGCAAAAATCTAAATTATTTTCAGTCAGTATTGATTTTGCAGGCCTGGAAGGCTCACTGTTGACCTCTGACTTAAAGATCTATAGTTTTGCCATACCTGCCCCTGTAATGAATTGATTTGCTCCCCCTAAAGCTCAAAAACAAAGTTTGAATACCATACAGTGTGGCTTTTAGATCATCTTTTATGTACTGTTTCAGCTGATCTTGCCAGCTGAGAAGTCAGTAGAAGACCAGCCAGATCGTCCTGACAGCCTACACATCCATGCTTCCAGGATGATCATCACCAATGTGGAGGACAATGACAAGGCCACACTCTCACACCTGGATCAACTGGTGAAGAAACAAACTAGTGCCAAACTCTTCTGCTCAACAGGCTTTCCAAACATGAAAGAGGATCTGGAGTCATTGCCAGACATCTATGCAACACATGTCTCAAAGAAACATGGTGTCTATCTTAACCCTTTACCAGTTTTAAATGGAGTCAGTACAGATGCCAAGTTGGGTACGGCTGATGAGAACTCTCCACTGAAAGGTGCCCCACTGCTTCGGCTACTGGGGACTAATGCCTTGAAACATGATGGAACCAAGGACGTATGGTGTGCAGTGATTGAGCAACTGTGGCTGGACTTTGGTGGCGTCCAGGTGTCAAAGCACAGGCCGGTCCCCTTTGTGGAGTCCTTCCCGCTGACATTATGGGTTGCCTTACCACACCTTAGCGATGGTACGGGAAATAGAACTGAAACGGAGAAGAAGACTTGTAATAATAACGGTGTCCTTGAGATGAATACTACTCAGGAAAGTCATTCACCAGATAAGAATGATAGGTTAAGTGATGTGAATATAATTGTTGATACTGCAGACAAAGTGTGTGTTCAGCTCAATCACTATCAGTTTCTGTTCCTGATGAGACTGATTGAGTCAGTGACAGAATTACAGAAAAAATTGGAAGAGGATACAATCAGCATTATGCAGAAGGAGATAGAGGCCAAAAAGATATGTGTTGGTCTCGTCTTGCCCGAATTAGAGCTGGCTCTTGTGTTTCCCCCTGTGCAGACATTGGTGCCAAACATTTCTCGTGAAGGGACAGATTCTGATGATCTGGGGGAGGTGTCAGGTGATGGAATGGCACGGCAAGAAGAATCAGGAGGTATGGTCAACAAAAATGAAACTTACATAACCAAAGATATTGTCTCAGTAATTTCCCCTTTCTACTATGACAGCCTTTTTTTTTTTTTTTTTGTATAGGCACCTTGGTGTTTGTGGATGTAGTCTTCATAAGTCTGCCAAAGGCCGTCACTGATACCAGAATTTTGCACTGTTCATATTGTGCAATTTCATTTGTTCAGAGGTTTTGTAGTTTTATTTCTTAAAAATTGATCAAATAAGTAAATAATATTGCAGCATTTCTTTGATTTTTTTCTTTCTGTTTTTTTAAAGAAAATTCTGCCAGCCCAAGGTCTACCATTCCAACAAGTTCAGAGGAGAAGAAAATGGACATTCAGCTCTCACCAGATGGCATTGTGATCAGATCCCGCAGTGATACAGACATTCTGGAAGCTACTGCAAGTGAGATGTTAATAGAACAGACTAGGAAAATAACATCTGAAGCTTCTGCACAAACCAGTAGTCAAACAAGAGGTCAGACAGATGTTGATCTGCTTTTGCAAGTGAAAAATGATGGCAGCATTACTATGACAAATGTGCCTCACGAGGTCACCAAGGGGCAGTCTAAAAGTCCATCGGATGGACATAGCTTAGAGAGAGTTCACAGTGACACTGACATGGTGGAGAAACAAAGCCAGATCATGTCCAGATCACTGACAGAGAAGTACCCATCTCTGCCTAAACTTTCTGAGAGATCCAAGAGGCCATCTGGATCTTCTTCTGATGGGAAGAAGTCGGGTATCCTTTCTCTTCCGAGCTTGGACAGATTTAGTCGCCTGAAGCAGGGGCTGATGAAACGCGACTCGGAGGATGAGGTGGACAGGATGTCAGTAAGGAGCGGACTGTCTGACGATGACGAGGACTTTGTGTTGTTGGGGGCAGACACGCTGGAAGATGATGTGGACAGTCTGGTGGGGTTTGGTCAGGGAAGGTCAGACACAGCCTCCCAGGACCCAGACACTGCTAGTGTGACCACACTGAGCAGTGTGCAGGACAAGTTGAGAGACCTGGTATGAACAAAACAATGTAGTTTACTGCTTGAAATTTTGCTGAGCTTATCAGTTTATTGTAGTCTTTTTAATGCGTAAATACCACTTGTTAGAATCCCCTACACCTAACACTGTCTTTGCAAAAATTCAAAAGTTGGCTGCATGGAAATTTCTATTTTTTATAGTACATGTTAATTGACTTTGTTAATGCAAAAGAATTGAAATCACACCTAGCAAAGTAGTCGAACTCTTTTTTTGTATTGTTGTACATTGACTGTATTATGTTTTACATTGTAACATCTCTCAGACATAACCAGCAGGTTTTGCTATATTCTATCCAGGTATCTGTGACAACATTCAATCTGCTGAACACTGAGGTGATGTTTCAGTCCAGTGGTCAGGACTCTGTAGTGAAGGTCTGTCTTGACCACCTGGTCTCTGCTGTCAAAGGCAATATTGTGTTGGAGGAATTTCAGCAATCATTTGCTGCAGGTAATCAACTAGTTTTTTTATTTCTTTATGTCATCACCCTTGTTAATGTTCTCATTTTACCAGAGAGGACAGATCAACTCTATCAACTCTACAAGTTTATGTTGTGTTCATCTTTTATTTTTTGTGCCATTGCAAAGTTTTACTAAAAGATTTAAGAATTTGAAAAACAATTGCAAACAAGTGAATAAAAATACTTAACTAGTCCCACAGTTGCTATTGTCCATTTGCTTTTTCAGGAAGGAAAAATTTAAGTGAAGTCCCCAGTCATCCAACAGATGCCCCTTTCAAACTGAGAATGGAGATGGGACCCCATGCTGAGCGTCTTGCACCCACGGCAGGGGAGAGAGGGTTCCTGCTGCTGAATGCTAGTGGCTGTGACCTTACCCTTGCAATGTCCAGTGTAGAAGGGATGGTCAGTCTGATAGAGGATGAAATTGTCCCCCCGGCCATGCCCATGGTCATTGATGTCAATAACATAACAGTCACTTTAGAGGTAACTTTCTATAATTTGGTGTAAATTTGATTAGTTTTAACTAATGTTGATACTGAGTGTTTTCAAAAAATGAAGTTTAAGGTTAAGGGAATTGTGTCTGACTTGATACATATTAAATGTGGGTTTTTAAAAAAATAGAACAGTGGATTTGTAGATTGTTATTGATTTTTTCAGAACTTATTTCATTTGGTATATCTGTACTTCCAGGATGATCGTCCCCCTGTCAATGTGACGTCCCCAGGAGCTGTGCCCCTGGACCTCCATGTGGAGCATGCTATCATCTCCAGAACACAAGATGGTGTGTTCCATATCAAGGGTAAGAAAACCACAAGTTACGTCAACAGCCTACTCACAAGTAGTAGATGTTGGATGGCATTCAAAATAAAAAAAATGCATTAGCCCATATACAATGTTAGAATTTTTAAACTGAGAAAAAAAGTTATTCTTTTTTTTCATGTATATTTTTTATTTCTGTAATGAATGTATTAAGAAAATGATAAGAAATTTAAATTTTGCAGTTCTATTTTTTGCCCTTATAAATGACCAATTTAGAAAACATGTATTTGAATAAATAAATGAATTAACTGTATATTTGTGCATTTAAATATGATAATGATCACTGAATGCCACAATTACGTAAAAGCTTCTTAGATTTATGGCAAACAATTCATTTGCTGCACTGCAATCTTCTTACCTGACAGGTGTCCCTCCTGATCCACATGGTACAGAGAAGTCATCAGATGAACCCAGCTGTCCAGTAAGCCCATCAAGTCCTGACATAAGTCTTCAGTTCCTCCAAGCCACTATCAGCACACTGCAGAAGGAGAAAGAGGCTTTGAAAGAACAGCTCTGTCTTGTACAGTCCAAAGAAGATGAGGAGGTAAAAAGGGTAAAAGACAATGCAGCAAAATCTCTTCAGGAACTGGAATCGGAAAATGAGGCATTGAGGAAACAGTTTGAGAAGATCTCTTCATTCACTCATTCAGGTGGGCTTACTTATGGTGATAATGGCGCGATGGAGGAGATGAAAGTGGAGATCGGTGCACTGAAGGGGGAGAGAACTCAGCTTATGGAACAGCTGGTGGATCAAAATGAAGAAATTGCTAGTATGCGACAAGAGCGAGAGTCACTTATGAAGACTTTACAGCATCTGCAGGAAGAACTGCTGAAATCAGAACATCAAAGAACTGGGAAATAATATTCTGATATAAATACAAAGTAAAGTAATTGAAAAAACTGATCATATGTACAGGTTGCTTTTTTCTTGCAACCAGGCAGCCATGCTTGCATAATTTTAAGTTTTCGCTATGCTTTGCCATTTTCATACCCCTGATTATTTGTGCTTACACTGCCCAACTATTCAGACACAGAATCTGAGACAAAATGTAACACAAACAGCTGAAATAGAATGATCAAACATGTTTGAAATTCCTTGATGTTTATGTAGCTGCTTAAAATGTTTTTTTTTTTTGTTTGTGTCCAGAGTAGATTTACATGAGAAATTGGGACTTTGTTAGCCAGATCTTAGTGCTGTGGTATTTGTATTTTTGCCTAAAATGATTTTTTAATGCTTTGGGTTGCATTTTAGTGCCATGCCACTACATATGGTTCTATATTACATTATATATACATTAGGTGCTTTCATATGTTAATTGGGTTGTGGTAGTATTTCCATATTTCAGCAAAGGTGCATTTCAAATCTGGTAGACGCAGGTAACTGTAACCCCACCCCCACCCGCCCCCACCCCCCAATTACTGGACATTAGTATATGCACTAATTAAAATGGGCAGGAAGATGGCTGAATTTATATTTATTCCAACATTTTCATTAATCGGTTTTAATTTTCTTAACAACTTTATGTTCTCTGTGTGTAATGTTAATAAGGTTAACCTAGATTCAGAAGGGAGAGTTTTGTAGATGCTTTCTGCCATTGTATTATGTTCCTGGAAGTATCTGTTTTATCAAAGTGGAGCTTTCTGCTGCTGTCAGTGAAATACACCACATGTGCTTATGTCAAATGTGAGTATGTGATATATATATATATATATATATATATATATATATGCACAATGTGATTATTCACAGATTATGTAATGTGATCCTGCAATCTGTAATAGTTTTAGAAATAAATGTGCCTTGTGTTGTCCATTTATCCATAGGGCTGAGTTCTAAAGAAATGGCTAGTACACATGCAACCTGTCAGCTTCAGGCAGTGATTGATGTGTTTGTGATACCCAAATATGGTGCTGTTTAGTTAAAACCATTCATGGTCAAGGGCTGTCTGCATGGAGTAGAAGCCTCATTCAATGCATTGCATTGTCCATAGTTTCCCATTTAAAAGATGAAGTACACCATTTTCAGACTTGTGATTTTTTATATGTATTAGAACCGGTCAGTAAACACATAGGTTAGCATGTGCTATTTTAACCTATGATTAGATCTTCCTAAATTTGATACCGTTTACACTGAAAGAATTGCATTAATGTTGTACAGCTCTTCATTACTTATTTTCATCTGTTAAGAAAATTTTTACAGCAGTGTGCTTCAGTAATTTCGCAGTGATAGCTGTTATGTTCTGTGTGACTTCCCGGCCACTTGTCTCTATGCCAGATATACACAGCCTGGTCTGATATAATTCACTGAGAACTGCTGCTTTTTGTTGACGAAAGCAATAATTAAAGGCTGTGCAAGGACAACTTGATAATGGCACAAATCGGATGTCACAAAGAGTTATTGTAAGATGCTCATGGCAGCAAAAAGAAAACTGTTATGGGGATCAGTGAGTGACATAAGATTTCCCTTTGCTGTGTCATGAACACCAAGATTTTGGTTATATTCATGTTGAAAGGCAATGGTTCATAAATGTTCCCCTTCATGTACAAACCTAGTATATGCATATATTTAATTAAGTTAAAGAAAACGATATATCAAGATGCCTAGATGACAGGTCCGTCAAAATGTCTTGTGTCATTGTTTTTTAACGTTAGATTTTTTAATTGTCCTTGAACAGATCACAAGAAATCTGTTCCAGATCTTCTTAGGAACTATGCTCACTCAATGAGTGCAATATTCTGTACATTATCTTGTCATTCATCTAATTATGTTGATGTTGTTGTATTGTTCAACATGTGAGAATAAACTGAAATGTGCAACAAATGAACTATTATACCTCACATTTTTAAATTGCACCAACTCTGATACATAGTAGCATATACGTGTGAAATATTAAAACAGTATTAAGCCATATTTTTGATTAATTGAAGTTCGTAAAGTTAAGGTTAAATACTCCGTAGAATAGCTACAGTGAATAGATTTTTATCAACTGCTTTCACCGTTTTCCGCCTGGAAATTTGTATACGTCAGATTCTTCTTTCAAGGGCCTCCTTAAATTTAGATGGAACTGGTTTTAGTGATTTTTCTCCTGTAAAATAATTCATTATTCATATGATATGCAAAACGAAAATAAAACTTGTAATGTGGTAATTTTCATATGATTCTGAAAAAGCACTAAAATAAGTACTGAAAATCGGACCTTGTAAACGGATTAGGAGTTTTATAACTCATGCCTCAGATTTGCGAGCACAAATACCGAAATTAACACCTCCAGCTACGAATTAACTATCCCAATTAACCCAACGTAAAATTACTTGCCACAAATACAGCGTTTCATAACACAAACCGTTTATCCGCTGATCTACCCGTTCGGTACATTCCGTATGAGGCTGAGATTGTCTAGAACGCATTGCTGCCGTGTAAAAATATATTGTGTAATGAAACGCCAAGATTGTGGTTACGGTTCGTGTTAAAAACGGCAATCTTCCTTTATGAGGCCTAGGTTTAATTCTTGATGTGACCAAAATACATGAGTGAAAGCTGTCTTCACTGGAATCTTTGCTATTAAAATACTTATATTTTTCATTTTCCTTTTAATATCACACCCATGTAACGTTCCTTTTTAAGATAATTACTGCATTGTCACGTTAAAGGGTGCAACTAACCATTTCTCATTTTAATCTGGCTGAATTAAGCATAATCTGCGCGTTGATCTTGCATAAGAAATAAATAAATTACGCAGTTAAAAAGATCTATTTTGATAGATCAAAAAATGCCTGAGCTTTCGGCTAATGCGCCTTCATTTTTAGCCCCTGAAGAAGGCACACAAGCGTAAAGTTCGGGCATTTTTAATCTATCATACATGAAGTTGTTCTTTATAGATGCATTTTCAAAACGATTTATTTATTTATTTAAGCCAACTGAACAAAATGTTTGAAATTTATTGTTGCCTTTAATGTCGTTTGATTCAAATCAACTGAACATGTAAACGAAGTCGGCTGATGTTTCTACATATAGTCATTGTAATCTGAGAATGAACAGCAGACAAAGAACGTGACACCGGGGATCAATTTCAGGGTAGGGGATGTACCAAGTTAAACAGACATATTGAAGGTTGTGTAGGTCGTCACAATAGGTACGTTTCATGTTCCGAAAATGCAGAGTCAGGCTATTCTGTTGTGACATCGTCACCCAAGCGCTGTGACCCTTCCCTTTGCTAAGGGTCCTCTAGCGAGCGCGCGTTACCTTGCATTCTGCTGGTATAAGTATCTCGAGTATATATAATCATACGTTTGGGACTACGTTACATGTTAAACAGTGGTTGTTAGATCAACGTCAGATCAACACCGATATTTCACGCTGAAATAATGGCTCTCCCTACCCTGATCACAACTGAGTGGCTGCAGAATAACTTGACAAAGATACAAGAGGAAAATTCCAAGGAGTTCAGGCTTTTAGATGTATCGTGGAGTAGTGATAAAAACACACGGGCTGATTATTACAAGTAAGTCATTTTTAGTATATCCAGAGAAAGTCCAAGTAGACACCATGAGACGATGTCAGGTGCACGCAATTCTCAATACGTGTTATTAATTTTTTGTGCGATTATCACCATGAATCCTAACCAATGGACCATATTTTTTCAGGGAACATATTCCAGGCAGCCTGTATTTTGATTTAATGTATGGAGTAGAAAACACCCCGCATTTTCCCAGAAATCTCCCCAGTGCTGAAGCATTCCAGGAACAAGCCCGCATTCTCGGGATTGATGATGATACACACGTGATAGTATACGACAATAATGTCGGAGGAAAACACGGGTTTTATGTCGCTTGTAGAGTGTGGTGGATGTTTAAGGTAAAGCGATTTTGTATAAATTAAATGTTCTGTTACTGACCCTCTGATTGGCTAACTGATCTCAAGATTCCAACATTCGGCTGAAAATTCGTGGCTGGATACAGGGGTTATAGAAACAAGGGGCACTTTTTTTCGACAACTTCTTTTTTAATGATTCAAGAACAGTTTCTTACATTTGACAAAATTCGCTGTCATCTGGAAAAGACCATATTGCCATCTTAGCTAAAGTATGGTCAATATTAGTATCTTTCGCTAAACATATAAATATTGACAGAGACCGCAAATGATTTCATTATATTTGCGCATATTCTCTGAAAATCGTGTTAACAAGAGAAATGTTCACAGTGGGTCTTTTTGTTTTCTTTACATAAGTACCTTAAGCAGTAGATCGACTGACCACAGTATATCTAGCTGCTAGTTATTTCTCAATCAAATTTGGAAATATGATTTTAATTTTAAGCGAAGTGCATCGCCTCCTTTAAAAAATTAATAAATGATAACAAAAAAAAAAAGATTATCAGTAAACTATAAACTTATTTGAAGTTTGACCTTGAAACGTGTTCCTCACCTGAGGTTATTTAATATATGTTTGCAGTAGACTTAAGGCTTTTCTGTCACCCTACCTCTTCTGCTTTTCCTCATGATTGTACTTGATTGAGATGAAAAAAGTTAAGACTGCCATACTTGTCTCAGTGAATACCTGTACCTGTACAGAGTCGCACGTTTGAATGTAAAGAGTGCTAAAACATTTACATCTAAGTAGAAGATACTTCGTGTGACATCAATATGTGATCCTTTCTTTGATGTAGATATTTGGTCATGACAAGGTGTCCGTATTAGACGGAGGATTAACCAAATGGAAAAAGGACAACCATGCCACAACTACAGACGTTATGAATGTGAAGGTACCCGATATTGATACTGTTAATGGTTTATCCAAATTTCTGGAAAAGGCATCCGTGTTGCAGCGTCATTTAAAACGTTTTAACTCGATATGTTCTTCAGCCATCATCTTTTTTTATTTCAAGCCCAGGTTTCTTATACATTACATTGATTTTCAAATGAATTGAATGTTAAAACAAGACATCTGAACAAAGTTTTTTTTTATATTACAGAGAGGCAACTTTAGTGTTAAACAGAAACCTGAACTACTTCGGTCTTTTGATGATATAAAGTCAATAATATCAACAAAAAAGGAACAACTTGGGGATTCCCGGCCAAGAGGCCAATATCTTAACACATCAGGGGGGAGTAAGTACCAACACCTTGACCCTAGTATGGTCACATTTGCACGGCCACCGCTTGCCCCCAGCGCGGATGCCTCACTAAGTATTATACGGGCAATAGGCCTATTATATGCGGCAACGCGCGTACAAAGCATGTAGCTATGGCTTTTTAAACCAAAATGGTTGTCTTCGGGCCAGGCACAGTGCCCTCATATACTACAATATAAACCGATATGATAGATCTTCTACCTTTTATTCTAAATCTTATATTTATAGATTAAGGGTGTATTTAGTATGTCTCAACAGTATGCCCTAAAATTGTAAATGTTTCTTAGGTTATGTTGGAGGATACATACCAGGCTCGTTCAACATCCCAATGGACGACTTAATAGACCAGGAGAGCCATACCTTCAAGAAAAAGGAAGAACTCCTTCGGCGTAAGTTATTATAAAAAATATAAGAGCAGTTTCGGGCGTTTAATGGCCTCAAAATATGTAACTCAACATTCTACTGAGATAAGAAAGGTGCAAATAAGGGTCAAACTTAATCATGTTTGCCAATGGTTATTGAAACTGGTTATTGCCACAATCATGATGCAGGTTGATAAGTACCTGATGATTTACGCCTATCGTTTGCAACCCAACTGCATATGGTCTGAATCAAACAAAAAGACTACTCACAAAAAGTTTTCAAAAAGAAGCGTCTGTCTTCGGGTTTATGAACGTGAGCCTATAATCACAAGTCGACTGACAATACAATGACAACAATATAACGAGTCATGCAAGCGGTGCACTGAAGTGGAAACGTTGAAATTTACTTACATTGTGCTTTATCAACAAGTTTCTATCATGTCATTAAGAGTCTTAACGTCTAACTCACTAGGTAGATATGTAAATGAAACAAAATCCAAGTATTTGTATTTTTTCCTGCGTAAAATAGTGTTCTGGACCAGGGCATTGGCCTACTTTTTGCGCACACACCTATTCTGTCCTATTGTGTTGGCATGTTCTTTTATTCGTCTATTGCAGCGTCTTGCATTACTTCAAGTATTTGAAACGAATAACAGTAAACTTCATTACATAAAAAAATGACAAGTTCTTATTTCACATATACTTTGTTATTCTATCGTCTTATTCTATAGTGTTGCAGGAGTCCGGGACAAAGTTGGACCAGCCCCTGGTGGCATCATGCAACACAGGGATGACAGCATGCAGTCTGCTCATGGCGGCCCACATATGCGGCATGAACGACCTGGCTGTCTATATGGTACCTCCTTTTTGAAATTGTTCACAATTCTGGTCCCTTCATTCACACACGAAAGCAAGTTATAAATGACAAACACAAATATAATGACCAAAATTTAGGATGTAATTAAGTAGATACCATTGAATAATGTTGAGTGATAACAATTGTTCAGGCCTGAAATATCAGCCTTAATATACAACATCCAAACAAATAGTGCAGATACTGCAATCTGACACCGCTTTTTGGATTAATTCATTTGCGAGTCGATCTAACTTGTACGAAGTATGTAAATGTACGATTGTTTGCATGTTAACCTAATTAAAAACAAACAAACAAACAAACAAACGCAAAAATTAGAACAGAAAAGCTTAATTATCATTTTTATTTAAATATTTAAATATTTGAATATTAAACTGTTTGCTCACTATTTTCTTTCAGGGGAGTTGGACTGAGTGGAGAAGCAAAGCTGATCCAGACTACATCATCAAACCAAAGACACAGGCAGATTAAAATTTTGATGTTTATCAGGGACCACATTGTTTCTTAAGCGTTAAGTTGTTCCCAAAGTTTATTTTGACTGTCACGGTAAATAGAACAAAATTAAATGGTGAAATCCACATAAATAAGTGTAGGCCTTATAGTTAATCTGCAATATCAAAAATAGGAATCCATTGAAGGGAATCCTTATTCTATATTTTTGGTGATGAAATCCGAACCACACCATAAAGATGTCGAAGCATCGCCCTGTAGTCCTTTTATCTAAAGCTACCTAATACCTAAGAATTGTGCTGATATAGCCACTCTGTTGATCGAAAAACTTCTGCAAGCGACAATGACAATTTACCCCCAAAAACGCTGTAGTAAGGTCATCCAAAAGAAACAATGGAAAAAATAACGTGTAAACATACTCTGTTGTTCATACGATTATATGATATATGTGTGTGTGTGTATGTGTATAAATAGGCGGATGTAATGATTAGCTTGATGGTAATGAGACGTTCCTTTGGCTTCGTATGACTTGTAAAGGACCGAGATTTGTTATTATTTTTCACAGAAACCGATGTCAGTTTAACATATTCGAAAGAACTGACGTTACATTCTTTTGACCTGCAGGAAGTGTCACAAAATTCATCGTCTTCTTTACTGATCGGTAAAGCACACTATGCCTCAGCACCCACTAGGTTACGGATACCCCCGAGTTGGGTTTGGCGTCACAGCTGTTTTTAGTGCGTGGACTGTCAACTTCTACTGTGCATGTGGTAGTCTAGGTTAGGGTCCGCCTTCTATTAGATTCATGCAGGTTAGGGTTGGCGTGACGTGAGTTGGTAAAAATTGAGGACGGTGCTTACCCTTATCAATTAATGGGAACTAAACACTGTCACAGAGTACTCTTTCGTACATGGCAGGTTTTGGAATATAACACCAAAGTAAGCCTTCTTTGAAACCTCATTTCTGGTCCAACTCACGCATTTGACCACCTTAAAAAGAAATAGTATCCAAACCATCTTTGCCGTCCATAGGGCCTACAGAATAGTAAGCTGTTTGCAGATTGCTTCAGACAGTCAAACATTATTTATATTTTACCCTGCAATAAAAGACTGCGGACTTACAGGGGAAGGAAGATACTTGTAATTAGTTTTTTATTAATCTGCCGAACCTATTTTTACCTGCAAACGTACACTTCTCTTAATACCTTAAGTTTTTATCTATTATACTTCTTTTATTCTCTTTTTGCAATGGCAAAATATCTTATAATACATATTAGATTGAATAAACATCATTTTATTATTAATATTATTATTATTATTACTATTATCTTTATAAGTAACTAAAATACTCAATAAAAGAGAATTAAAAAAGAAAGCATGTTGTAATGTCAGTACACGTTTGATCTAAGTAACAATAAAGTATGATTTTACTGTGAATACAAACTTTATTCAATAAGTTAGACTTGGTACAAACTACTTCATAGTCTTCTTTACATGGTGACAAGCCTGCCATATTTACACAGCAAGCCATCTTTCAAATAAGACATGATTACATGTGGCAAAAATTGCACAAGCACAAAGACTGCAGAGAGGATATTAAAAGTTTCACACAACAGTAACAGACATGTTTGTAGTACGGTGATTGTAGCACGAAAAACAAACAATACCACAGCCTTCCAGTTAATCTTCAGTCTATCCAAATAAGATAAATAAATAAGTATAAAAGTTAATACTACAAAGTTTGATTTTTCTTTTCAACACCTGTATAAAAAGGCAAGTTTGGATTCATGGAATGGGGAGGCAACTAAACAAAAATTTTGATGATACATATATAAATATATACAAAAAATAATAAAAGCATTATTCTTACACCACAAACAAATTTAAAAAGGATTTCGCTTATTGTCAAATTAATTACATAAAACAACACAAAGACTGTAAATTGATCATCACAGCTGTTGCCCCCATCCAGGGTGACTTCAACCAAGTGTTGAGATACAGCCCCATCCAGGGTGACCTCAACCAGGTGGTGAAATACAGCCCCATCCAGGGCGACCTCAACCAAGTGTTGAGATACAGCCCCATCCAGGGTGACTTCAACCAGGTGGTGAAATACAGCCCCCATCCAGGGTGACTTCAACCAGGTGGTGAAATACAGCCCCCATCCAGGGTGACCTCAACCAGGTGGTGAAATACAGCCCCCTTCCAGGGTGACCTCAACCAGGTGGTTAAATACAGCCCCCATCCAGGGTGACCTCAACCAGGTGGTGAAATACAGCCCCCATCCAGGGTGACCTCAACCAGGTGGTGAAATACAGCCCCCATCCAGGGTGACCTCAACCAGGTGGTGAAATACAGCCCCCATCCAGGTGACCTCAAACAGCTGGTGAGATACAGCCCGCATCCAGGGTGACCTCACCAGGTTGTGAGATATGGTAACAGTTCACAGGATTTTGGTCATTAATGGCCATAATGAAAGAGTAGAATCACACAATACAAATGGGATGAAAGTAAAAAAAATCTGAAAATAATATACATATGTTACATTAGTAAGAAAAACATTTCAGAATTCTTCAGAAGAGGTGAAAAAAGTTATCAAAAACATTTTCACTGTGTGCTTCTCTTATCAATTACATAGACATATAGTTTTGATTTAGATGATAATTATTAACAATCTAGTAATTGTAATCATTTGAAGGCAGTGATTAAGAATACGTCTATTCCTAAAATGCATAACTAACGAGCAAACCTCTTTTTTTGATCACCTTATGCTTCAACAAAGGCTACAAGGCTAGCTTGCATTTTGTGCTGCAAAAATATATATTTAACATCACTTCAAACAATGTGTTCTACATTTAATACATCCAGTAGAACAGAATCACCTGAGCAATACCCTTCAAAACTTACTTTAAAGATGATATATACACAATGTTGTATAATGTCAGTGTTCTGATGGACATCATTCTGTGAAAGACTATGATGATGTAACAATAAGGCCACTTTTTTTTTCTCCAAAAGATAGTTGCAATCTACAATAACTATGTTGATAGCCAATATGCTGTGAAAAAGCTTAACTCAAAATGATATAAACGTTTTGTCAGAAAATATGATTTTGTTCTCAAAAAGTTAATTTAAAATAAATTATAAATAAGCTATTGTGCTTGCTACCATTATTATTAGTAACAATACAGGTTATCAGTGCATGCTAATGAGGTAATGTCAACACAACCCAAGAAGTTAAAACACAGGGAGTTTCTAATGTACAATACCACATTCGCGTCTTCTCACAGCTGTTACATCTACAACCTGTTATCTAACATTGAGCTGTAATGTCCAGTTTATGTGAAAGCCTCGCATCCACCCAGTTGTGGCCAGGAGTTCATTTCAAGTACTTCAGAGCTGCTCCAGTGATGAACTTCTCTATGAAGATTTCTGAGTCTAGCACAGCAATATGCGCGGCCCTTCCAATCAGTGTGTTAGCTGTGCTGGGCAGGGCGTGGTAGACGTCGTAGCGGATGATGCGAGTATTGGGCGTGTTGACCACAGGTGCCAGGAGGTTGTTCACCATCTCTGTGTAGATTGCACCTGAATGAATGAAAAAAAGATTATGTTGTGATTGTTGAAAATAATGCTGATTTATAAATTAGCCAAGGATCTTTGTCATTCTTTTTACCTTTTTTTTAAAAACTTTTTTCCTTTCTTTGCCATTTTTAAATTGTCTCATCATATATATGTCAAATATTATTCATTTCTATTCATTCCCTACTGGTAACCTTTGAAAAACCAACAGCTATGTAATAATCTCCATCTGTTGTCACTGATTCAAGTGTTTATTATGAATGACATGTACATGATAGCCAGTCCTTCAAGACAAGGCTATCTACTGAACATGCATATTAAAACTGAAATATTAACTTGCCTGGCCTGTACCTAACATATATTTATAATTGATCAATAATGTATTTAACCTATATAAAACTGTCAATAATACATTTACCAAATAAAGAAGAGAACAATAATGTATTTACCATATACAGAACTATCTCTGACAGCGGGTTTGCACAGTTCTATACGTGAGGAGTGGTAGGGAACATAGCGATCCTGTAAGGAACCCACCAGCAACACATTCTTGAAGTACTGCAACCCTACAAAGAACAGGAAACTTTTAATAGGATGCATTAGTACACAGCTTAAGCCAGTACATGTCCAAATAATTCAAAAGTACAGCTTAAATCTTATAATTAAGACTTGATAATGCTTATCTCCTCCATGATCTTAGAGTTGAATCAGCCAAGTGATCCCTATAAAGGTAGAATAATACTTATTTATTTATCTTTACAAAGCTTGTAAAAGTTGTCTAACCTGGTTTTTACTCAGTATTTAAATATAGTCTTACCTGGTTTTTTGCTAAGCTTGTAGAGGAAGGTCTGCCTGATATCACTGTGATCTTTTAATGCCAACTGGAGCAAAGAGCCAGACTTCTTCAGCTTCTGCATAAACCACATACCTAGGTCAACAACAATGAATAATCTCAGTGGTGAGTCATGCTGGCAAAGCGGCAGTAGCAAGCCTCTATGTGCAAGGCTGGCATAGCAGCAAACTCAGGATGGAAATAAATATTTACTGTCACTCCCACCCTTTCTGTTTGAGTCAACACTATTTTTAGATGCAAGTGAGATTTTACAAAATAATTTTACCACAAAAGTTGGTCTTCATTCTTAGATCTATTTTGAAATCAGTAGCTTCGCACTTAATTGAAATACATTTTATAAAAGAAAGATGGATTGTTTTAGTTCCTTTCTTATATGTGCAAATGAAGATTTATCCATGGTGATGGCATAGCTCTGTTCTACCCACCCATATTAACCAGTCCACTATTGCCATATAGTGAGCCCAGGTGTGGCCCTGACAAGGACAGTAAGGTGTGTAGCTTGGGCAGAAGATGGCTCAGCTCAGGACGTGACAGTGCTGACCGAATGATCAGGTTACCCAGAGAATGACCAACAAAACTGAAATCAATGGAAAAAACTTGATACACGTCTTGATATACACTTCATTGCTTTTTACCAGAAATAAGTTGTAGATATATTGCCAGCTACTATCAGTTAATGGTCTTATTTGTGGTTATTATATGACCACAAAGTTATATAATCATAATCTGAAGTACTATAAACAGCATAAAATTACTTATGCCCAATGAATATGAAAAATTTCAGTACATCACCCCATCACTAAACTAATATTAATCTTTTTCAATATTTGTTTGTTAATCATTGCCAAATCCCCTCATCAACTTACCTGATTCTCTTTGGGTTAATAGAGAACATCTGCAGGTAGTAGAGGATCTCCTGGACCAACCTGTCTGTCATCACCTCAAAATCAGCAAATGTGTCAGGCTGGAAGAGGAGATTACTGGGAGATAAATGTGCGATATAATACTTGTATGGTTCCTGTATGTTCATGTTTATAACAATGAGTTTTCTAGCAACTAGCAACTGGTAGGAGAAATTTTAAGGAAAGAACAAGAAAAATTTATTTCTTCAATTTTTTTTTGACACAGTTCCAAGCAGCATATTTCAATATCACACAGATTCTAAATGACACAAATGCTATAAATTGCCGTTTTCATGGAAAACTTATAAATAAAAACTTAACAACTATATAACTTTTTTAAAACTAATCCACCAATTCACATATCCTACCTGATTTCTCTCTGACATCAGGAAGTCCAGCCGTGCTCCAGGCAGGGCCATCTCCAGGTATGTCCTCACCAGACGCAGGTCTGCACTGTTGCCTAGAACATCAAATACACAACCATTGCCACTAGTGTGAGCTGCTACATATATTCAGATATCAGACACATCTAGGTTATAATGCAAAAAATCTGTTATATTACATGTTTTGATAATTTAGGCCACACTTTTTTATTTTTATTTTTATGGATGACATCCTCTGGGTACCCCAAAATCGGTGCGAGAGGGCGAAAAAAAAAAACAGTCCAAAAAAAAAAAAACTGCTTAAGTAAAGGAATGCTGTCAGTACACAGCTGGAAACACAAATTTAACCACAGAAACACGTATCAAACTAACAATATGTCTTTATCCATGCTCTCAAAATATTAAAGCATTGTGAATACTTCGTAGAAATGTAAAAAAAAGTCATGAATTGATATACTTCATATTACCAAATCTATTTAAGGTTATTTCATGCATTCATTTGGTATAGCAATCAATAAAACAAATATCAATCAAACAGTGCGTCTTTATTTGTAATCTCAGAATATTAAAACATTTTGAACACTTCACAGCAATGTTTAAAAAATGATGCAAAGATGTGCTTAATACTACCAAATCTATTAAAGGTCATTTCAGACGATGCCATTTTGTCAACTTCAACTCACACGAAGCAGCTAAACTGTCAGGTGGCCTGTCCGACCTTCAGCCCACCAAATACCTCGACGCCCTTGTCGACCCTTTTTTCGCTACAGAAAACCTGGTATTAATGTGCTGCTTTATACAGAATGTCACAGAAATGTTTCGGCCGCCGCCAGCCTTTCGCACAATTGTAAAAAGATGATATCTCCATGCCAAATATAAATGGCATACCAATCCAAAACGATGGCGCCCGTTCTCTTGATGACTTTTATTGTTGTGTAATTTGAAAGTAATCCTAGAGATGAATTTGACAGCAAAGTGGCCGCATTTCCACGTGGCGAAAATACGCATGCGCAGAAAGCTCATTTCCTTGCAAATTCAATAACAACGTTTGCGACAACCGACTTCGTTGGGGGCTGGGGGGGGGGCTTTTTTTTTTTTTTTTTTTGGAGAACGGGCGAAAAT